>NC_134483.1:117638786-117813786 GCF_040206685.1 Ascaphus truei | reverse complement strand
GCCTTATCATTTTTAAGAATTGCTCATGAATTCGTTGAGGCCCATGTTTTCTAAGCAGTGTGCTATTTATTCCATATGACACCTGAATGGGTTGAAAGGTGTCTTATGGAGTAGCATGGTTTCATAAATATGGGCCAATATATTTTTTAAGAGGCAGTCGCACCCACCATATGAGTTGCATTAAAGCACAGACTTTTAAAAGTGACAATAGTTAGGCATCTAACTGCTTTTGTAGTAATTTCAACATCTGTTTTATAATTCAAAATCTGTTAAAAATGGAGCTATGAGTTTTCTTGCAATACTTCAGTTGTGTAGTATTAGATAATACTCCCCCCACCCCCCACTCCCCTGTTTCACCATGCACCCTTGTAATGAGTTTGAATGCACTAGGCTTCCTCGGGTTGCTATAGCAACCATTTGCAAAAGCACAGAACTTCCTCTTTTGGAATAGGCGGCCATATGGTGAACCCTGGAACGCTGGATCTTTGCTGATCGATCGCGGCAGATCGATCGGGAGCTTAGATAATGAATTTGTTTTAAGTTGAGCAGCTGCTGCATCTATTAAACCAAAAAGACCTACCTCCACCCAGCACTTGTGCAGTGGCACCTATTTCTAAGTGAAAAATGTTGGAGGGTCCCCCTTCAGGACATAAAGATGGTATTATAGCGTCTGTGTGTTCAAAAGCCATTTGTGTTGGGGATTACTTTGTGCATCATTGATTGCAGAGTGAAAGGCTTGCAAAGATTTGCCAATAAAACAGGAATATACCAAAGAGAACCAGACCTCAGATTTAAGTTTTAGGTAGCCCCTGACCCTTCTGGCATTGGGGAATGTCAGACTATTCTAGAGTAAAGGCCTACGGCTTCGTTCAGACAGGGGGCTTCGCGACGCTGCGTCCGCGGGCATCCGTCTGCTGGGCGATGTGTGATCATCCCCAGCAGAAGGAATGATGCGACATCCAGGAAGTATGTGTAGCAGGTCTGTGCGTGCGTGTGTGTGTGTGTGTGTGTGTCCCCGAAGCGCCCCAAAGCTTGTTTTATTTTATTTTTATTTATTTGTTTTAGTTTAGTTTACCGAGGTTCATACCCCTCCCCCCCCAGCACAGATCTGCCCCGAAACCCACTGCACAGAGGGGATCATATACTGAGGGGGGGGGGTGGGGCGGTGGTTCCCAATCAATGTAAAACGCCTGGACATTGATTGGCTGCTGAAATTGACGTCACGCTGCTGCAGAGAGATCACAGATTGAGAAGACTCCCGCGACTGCAGCAGGGTCGACGCCGTACTTTGCAGCCACTACCATTGGCCGCCAGGAATCCGTGACAAATGCGCGCGCACGTCGTGTAGCGTGCTGTGAGAGCGGGGCCTAATGCTGGGAATCGTGAAGCCGCGATGAGGAACATCACTTGAATGGCAGTCACCACCAGATCAGCAGCGATGTCTCTCGTTGCGGCTTCATGATTCTCGGCTTAAGCTCCAGTACACAGCCAGTGAAGAGCAGACCAAGATCGTAAAGCTCGGGTGACGAAATGTCTCGGTTTAGCCAGGAGAGTTCTGTTTTTAGGGCTCTGGGTCGACTTTTTGGAGGGCTGTCCTGTTTTTCTAGCCCGTTGGCACTTACCGGGCATTTGTCCCGGTTTGTGCCTAGACAAATCTTGTCACCCTACTGTATGTAAAGCATAAATCGGGGTGTTTGCACGTGCAGTGTGGTCCAACACTACAGGCAGTCCTCGTTTTACAACGCTTCGCTTTACAACGAATGGCTTATCCAACGCTATGCAATGCATACCTATGTTCATTTTTACAACGCCAAAATGGCTTATCCAACGCTCTTACAACGCTTTGCAACGTTGTGTATGTGTGTATATATATATACACATTCACATAAACAACGTTGCAAAGCGTCGTAAGAGCGTATATATATAATTTTATACTATATAATATTATATTATACTATATAATATATTATTTATTATGTTATATTATATATATAATACAGTATATACACTATATAATTTATGTGTGTGCTGCATATCTTATTGCCTGCATAAAATATTTGGTGTATTTTAGTGTTAAAAATGCCTTCAAGAATGGAACCTTTCATTTAAACAGTGTTCCTATGGGAAAGCGTGTTTCGCTTTACAACGTTTCGCTTTACAACGCCATTTTGAGTAACGCATTGTGTCGGATAACCGAGGACTGCCTGTATATGATTGCAAAACTCACTTGTAAGAGCTGCTTCCTACATGACTTTTCTCTGACATTGTTTGAGCACTGCTGTCTTTTGCTGTTCTTCAGTGCTGCTGAGGCTACCTTTAAAAAAAAAAAAATCTTAATTTTTTCGTTAAAGGTTTTCTTTTTATTGTATTTTCTGTATGAATTTTTTTAAATAAAGAGTATAAAAACTTTGTTTGAAAAGTTACAAAATATATAGTTAATCATGTTTATAAAAGTTTGTTACATTTTTATGGTACATTATAGGCTAAAGCTGTAAAATTCTGGGCATTACTGAAATCCCTGTTCTCTGATTGGTTAAAATTCCGGGAATTATTCATTCTGTAATGCTCGGAATTTTTGGCTGCTTGACAAGTTTTTATTTCTAGCCAATCAGCTTTTCCTTTGTTAGAACAGCTTTGAGACAGGGCAAGGGATTGGTCAGGAGGCAGCAACCAGGCAGTGACTCCTCCCCCCCCGTGCACAGAGTTCCACGCCAGACACAGTAAGAGGAGGGAGAGTGTATTTGTAGCTGCAAAGTAAGTATCTGTCTGCAGAGTTTGTCTGTAGCTGCAGTTTGTCTGTCTAGTGTGTGAACAGCAGCAGTGTTTGTGGGTGTAGCTGCAGAGTTTGTGTGTGTGTATAGAGCTGCAGTGTGTGTGGTGCTGTTGAGTTGTGTGTAGCAGCAGCAGGGTGTAGCTACAGAGTTTTTGTGTAGCAGCAGTTTGTGTGTAGAGCTTGTGTGTGTGTGTGTGTGTACACACAGGGAGCGGAAGTGTGTGGATATAGATAGCTGCCGTGTGAGTGTATAGAGAGGTGCTTTAATGTATTTACCTTTTTTTTTTAATTTAAAAAAAAATAAATCTATATAACTATACAAAAGTGTCTAATATTTATGAAAAAAAAGCCTACATTTAGTCTATAATAGTAATAATCCCTTCAGAACAGGACATTAATGCCCTGGCTTCAACTCTTCCAGCCAGGGCATTATTGGCCAGTAATGCCCTGTTCTTCTGGGATTATTACTTAATCTTGTTTTTGTACTTCAAGACCGAGTTAATTAACTCTCTGTTTCTCTCCAAATGAATATGTAATGTTAAATTGCATTAATTAATCATACACCTATTTAATAATTACTGGTTACTTATTATCTTCGATTAGTCCTGTTTTCTACTTTAAGGCTGTGTTAATTGCCTATTTTTAAAATTATGATGTAATATTTCAATTTGCATGTAATTGCATTAATCAATCATAAACATTTAATAATTACTACTAGTCATTGCATTGGATTAAGCATGTTTTTTCTACTTCAAAGCTGTTAATTGCCTTTCTTATTTACATGAATAAGTAATATTTCAAACTGAATTTAATGGCATTTATCAATTTAGTAACTGTAGTAGTAGATTAGGTTGAAACTGAAGAACAAAATCCAGCAAGTCCAGCCTATGTTAAATTGAAATCCTGACGGATTTGAAGTGATGATTCGTGATGATTCGTGAAGATGATGAAGCAGATCATCTGCCATTTGACCCCTCACTCGCCTATTTTTTTTTTTTTGGTTCTTTTCTTTATCTTGGTGAAATCATATTACATAGGAGTCTGGTATCAGATTCATCATGAAAGATTACATTGGATTTTTTGCACAGTGCTGCTGCTGTATCTCAACTCTGTATTAACTAGTTCTGTCTCAAGTCTCAATGTAGCTAGTTATTATCAGTGCCTTCCACTGGTGCCTGCATCCTGCCTACCTACCCTCCTTCACCTACCCCTGCACCAAGGTAGCCACTCTGCGGATTTCCCAATAGGCCCAGGCCTAGGGCGGCAATCAGAGGCCCACTCTCTTCCCCACTGATTGCCGTGGGAGAGCGGGGGGCCCCTGTAAAGCTCTCGTACCTTCACGCTACCCTACAATTCCTAAAAATAATAATAGCATGTTCTTGTATAGCGCTGCTAGTTTTACGTAGCGCGTTACAGAGACATTTTGCAGGAACAGCTCCCTGCCCATGGAGCTTACAATCTATGTTTTTGGTGCCTGAGGCACAGGGAGATAAAGTGACTCGCCCAAGGTCACAAGGAGCCGACACCGGGAATTGAACCAGGTTCCCCTGCTCCAAACTCAGTGCCATTCAGTGTCTTTACTCTTTGAGACACTCCTTCTGCAGCATTGCAGCGTCAAATGACGTTGTGACGTTCAATAGTGACGCGTTGACATGGAAACGTTGCGGGACGTTGCTGCATAATTTGACGCCGCTACGCTGCAGAAGGAGTAGGGCGGCGCTGCAGGAGGCGGCGACCGCCCGGGTTAAGTGCTATGGGCAGCACAATGTTAAATCTGCCACTGCTCTGCCACTATCCAGTGTTTGTGTGTTATATTTTTTTCAAATGATAGAAACCGCAGATGTTCTTGCTACAAAACGATAACAACTTGTCACTAGGTAAGGGTTATGATTTTCAGAAGTAAAATATCGAGAGTGTCTTCTTCCATGCATATGGCTGAACTTTACAAGCCAACTAGTCAAGCTTAGTTTTTCTTCTGCTGCTGTTTTCTGCAGTATCGCCTCTTAGAGGATGTAGCAGATCTTGTCCCTCCAATTTAGGGGTTACTGAGAGACGGAACAGTAACTACCAGGCACGTATTTCCAAATAGGCCTGGGGCTAGGGCATCAACATGGGAGGGGGGCGCCATGGAAGATAAATCTCTGACTCAGGCCCTCCCGTCTTAAAAAAATGGAATATGTCCTTGTTTTGGCCCTCTCTCCCACACATGTTACTGAGAGATGAAACAGTAAGTAACTAGTTTAGTAGGTACACATAGTGCCAGGTGACAATTCCAACCTAGACGGTGTACCTAACATACTGGCTTGTGTGGGCCCCCAAATACATGGTCAAAAACAAAATATAAATTATGAGTGAAAAGTGAAACATGAGCTCCCTATATAGGCTATAGCCATGTTAAAAATGGTTTTTGAAGCAAAAAGTGGCACTGTGTGCTCATTTGCATGTCATTTCCCAGAATCCCTTGCTGCAGTGGAAGTGCTGTGTGCTGGGTGATAATGGTGAAAGGCGGGGTTGCAGACCTGCCCAAGACATGCAGATGAGCATACAGTTGTATTTACATTTGCATATTTAGTTTGCTGTGGAGGGTTTTTGTCACTTTTTTTTACTCACCATAACTTAACTCAGTATATATATATATATATATATTTATATATATATTTATATATATATTTATATATATATTACATAAGCACACAGCACTAGCCTCTCCGACCTTGAACACATACTTCAATCTGACTTTTTGAGACTTGAAAATTAGATTTCACAAAACAAACTGTTTTTAAACACTGACAAGACTGTAACAATGGTATTTGAGACCAAGGCTAAATTTTTAAAGCTTCCAATGACTGAGTTCGAGATCAGAACCAACGCTAATACCACCCTAACTCCTGTTACTAGTTTTAAATACTTGGGCATATGGTTTGACTCCAATTTAACATTTGTGATGCACATTGATACCCTGACATCCAAAACCAATGCCAAACTAGGTGTTCTTTACAGGAACAAATCTTCCCTAAATCTGCTGGTCAGAAAGCGTATCGCACAGCAGATACTAATGCCAATTATCGACTATGGGGACATAGTATACGGCTCGGCACCCCAAACCCACCTTAGCAAACTTGATATCTGCTACGATTCATTATGCTGTTTTGTTCTCCAATGCAACTACAATACACATCACTATGAAATGCTCAAAGAACTAGATTGGTCATCACTTGTCTAGGCGCAAAGTTAATCTTTCATTTCTTGCCTTCAAATACTTTCTGGGCAGGATACCTGTCTATCTGAACAAGCTCCTCACTCCTACCACATGCAGCATTTATCAACTGAGATCTGACTCGAAAAGACTGTTCATGGTCCCAAGGTTCAACAAAGTATCCGGCCTCCTTCTCTTACCGTGCACCCCAAAACTGGAACAATGTACCGGAGACTATCACAACCACCATTAGTCTAAGTTCTTTCAAAGTAAAGCTTCTCACATTTTAATCTGGTCTGTAACTGATACATACGCCTATAATATGTATTAACTCTAACTGTGCATGCAATGTCTTGTATATAATGTATACCCTGTTCACTTATGTAACTATGTATTTGTAACCATGTACTAATTGTCATCTTAACTCTATGCCCAGGACAGTCTTGAAAACGAGAGGTAACTCTCAATGTATTTCTTCCTGTTAAAACATTTTATAAATAAATACATAAATAAGAAGACCAGTGTTGTATACAACAAAAGACAAATATACCCAATGCTACATCCAATGTGACAAAATACATAGTTAAATACTTCATTGTGAGTATTCTCATGAGGGTCATTTAGTTAAACCCTTTGGCCAAAGCGTTATAAGCCTGCGGCCACTTCACAGCATGACCGGTATGCAGGTCCTAACACTACCTGTGAAAATTCTCATTTACCTCTGCTGGAGGGAGAATGGCCTGAGTGGACCTGTCCTGCACAGGAACATGGTAAAACCTACTACTTGACGGTGACCTGACCTGCTGGCGTGTGTGGGCCCCCAACTACATGGTCAAAAAACAAATGATAAATTATGAGTGAAAGGTGAAACATGAGCGTTAAAAAGCACCATTAAAATTTATGTTATACATAAGAAGACCAGTGTCAAATATGAGTGATAATAGTACACTTAGATTTAAATAATCAGCGGTGTCAAAATATAAAGGATATTACAATCCTATGGGACCAAATGCAGCGCTTAAAAGGGGTTTCTACTCCCTCAAACAGATACAGGCAAAAATCAAAGTGTTAATTGGTCCTGAATGTAAAAAAAGTACAATCTTGTGCAGCTCAGTGCGTGATAAATAGTGAGGAAACAATATATCATATATTGAGGCTACTTGCATGAAGCAAGTAGGATTCACACGTGTTGGCTCCTATGAGCAAAGTTCCAAAGAGTGATGATCTGAAGGTCTTGGTAGAAATTTTCTCAGATCAAGAGAGCGTAGGGAAAAAAAAACCAAGTGTAAGTGGAAATAATTGGACACTGATACAAGTTTTGTTATTTCGCCTGTGTACCAAAATAAATTCAAGTTAGTTAAATAATGAATATGGGCAGTGCAGTCTATCAGCTTTAATTTGAGGGTATTCACATACAAATTGGAGGAAGGGTTTAGGAATTACATCTCTAATATGTAGCCACCTCTTTTTCAAGGGACCAAAAGTAATTGGACAATTGATTCAAAAGCTGTTTCATGGACAGGTGTGGGGCTATTCCTTCGTTATTTCATCATCAATTAAGCAGGTAAAAGGTCTGGAGTTGATTCCAGGTGTGGCATTCACATTTGGAAGCTGTTGCTGTGAACCCACAGCATGCGGTCAAAGGAGCTCTCAATGCAAGTGAAACAGGGCATCCTTAGGCTGCAAATAAAAAAAAGAAAATCCATCAGAGAGATAGCAGGAACATTAGGAGTGGCCAAATCAACAGTTTGGTACATTTGAGAAAAAAAGAACGCACTGGTGAGCTCTACAACACAAAAATTCCTGGACGTCCACGGAAGACAACAGTGGTGGATGATCGTAGGATCCTTTCCATGGTAAAGAAAAACCCCTTCACAACACCCAGCCAAGAACACTCTCCAGGAGGTAGGCATATCATTATCCAAGTCTACCATAAAGAGAAGACTTCACGAGAGCAAATACAGAGGGTTCACCACAAGGTGCAAACCATTCATAAACCTCAAGAATAGAAAGGCCATTTTAGACTTTGCCAAACAATATCTATAAAAGCCAGCCCAGTTCTGAAACCGCATTCTATGGACAGATGAAACTAAGATCAACCTGTACCAGAATGATGGGAAGAAAAAAGTATGGAGAAGGCTTGGAACGGCTCATGATCCAAAGCATACCACATCATCTGTAAAACACAGGGGAAGCAGTGTGATGGCATTGGGCATGCATGGCTTACAATGGCACTGGGTCACTAGTGTTTATTGATTATGTGACAGAAGACAGAAGCAGCCGGATGAATTCTGAAGTGTATTGGGACATATTGTCTGCTCAGATTCAGCCAAATTCAGCGAAGTTGATTGGACGGCGCTTCACTTTACAGATGGACAATGGCCCAAAACATACTGCGAAAGCAACCCAGGAGTTTTTAAGGCAAAGAAGTGGAATATTCTGCAATGGCCGAGTCAATCACCTGATCTCAACCCGAACGAGCATGCATTTTACTTGCTGAAGACAAAACTTAAGGCAGAAAGACCCATGAACAAAAAACAACTGAAGACAGCTGCAGTAAAGGCCTGGCAATGTATCACAAAGGAGGAAACCCAGCGTTTGGTGATGTCCATGCGTTCCAGACTTCAAGCAGTCATTGCCTGCAAAGGATTCTCGACAAAGTATTAAAAATGAACATTTTATTTATGATTGTGTTCATTTGTCCAATTACATTTGAGCCCCTGAAATAAGGGGACTGTGTATGAAAATGGGTGCAATTCCTAAACGTTTCATACAATATTTTTATTCAACCCCTTGAATTAGAGCTGAAAGTCTGCACTTCTATTGCATCTCGGTTGTTTCATTTCAAATCCATTGTGGTGGCGTACAGAGCCAAAATTATGAAAATTGTGTCAGTGTCCAATTATTTCCAGACCCAACTGTATATTATGTACACACAGAGAGGGGAGATACATATATTATATACACTCACAGAGAGAAGGGAGATACCCCGCTGTGAAGGGGGGGAGGGGGAATCGGAGATGTGAAGGAGGGGGGACCAGAGCTGTAAAGGGAGGGGGGGGCGCATTCATGTGCAGGGGGGAGAAAGAGAGGGGGGCAGAAAGGGGAAGGGGGAGAGAGAGAGGTGAATGGGGAAAGAGACAGGGGGAGCGGGAAAATTACATTCCGGGCAACGCCGGGTATATCAGCTAGTATATATATAATCTATCAACCTCATGCTCCTGCTCATATCTTGTGTTGAGGAACTTCTTCACTTCATGATTCAGGTCAGCCTTGTGGAGCTGCTTACTGGAACAACCTCTTCTGCTGGAAAAAGCTAACCTAATCGGTCTCTCTTGGCTTTAAATACCAGTTTGGGGGTCTTGTTCTCTGAACCATTGATTAAGATCTTAACCAGTCTCTTTGAAACAGTTTCTCGCATACAGTAACTGAGGGGAGAGGTCTCACAGAATTGTTAATCGGATCTCTTTTAAACATATTTTGTTTCTTGCATACAATAACAAAGGGAGAGATCTCCTTGAGGTGTTAATCGAATCTTTGTCTGAGTTTCACCTGGTATCCTGCCATCTGTTCAGACAAGGCATGTAAGATATAGACAGATACTGTACATACATATATTTTTTTAATGCCAGACAGATTGCAATATAAAATCAGTTTATGATGAAATTACAGGCTTCAATTCTTACACAGGCTCGATCTGTTGCTACTGCCTGGCAGCACAGTTTTCCTCCCCATTCACTCCCCAGCTGCCCACAACAGTCACCAGCCACTGCACTAGTTTGTCTCAGACGTAGTATCATCCTCTTCAGCCCTTATCGATTCACTGCTGGATGAAGCCTCCCCGATCATCTTCCAGTTATTGCGTTTGCAAGCTTCTTTTCTCCATTTTGCTTCAACAAATTTTCTGATTTCATCCTCCCATCCTACTTTTGGCCGTCTTGGTCTCTTAATCTCTCTTCGAATCCAGGCGAGTGCCATCTTTGTCCAACAATGGTAATTTCTTCTTACGATATGTCCGGCCTACTGCCATTGTAATTTCTTCACCCTTCTGATGTCAGACTTTTTTGTTTGCTTTTTAACCCATTCATTATTTTTCCTGTCTCTTCAGGTAATACCCGGCATACTTCCTTCATACTTCTTTGTGTTGTCTGAAGCTTCTGAATGATCTTCACAATTGGGGTCCAAGTTTCACAGTCCTACGTGAGCACAGGCAGAATACACTGGTCAAACTTTATCCATGAGGCACTGTTGAAGGTTCCTTTGAAAGATTGTCTTGTTTCTTGCAAAAGTGCTCCATCCCATCTTCAGTCTCCTGATTTTATTCAAAAGGTTCCCATCCATTGTTGTTTGCCAGCCAACGTAGACATAGATTTTGACGACTTCTAGTTCTATTTCATTTATTTCAATCTTTGCAGACTTGACATGTTCAACATCACGTTGGTCTTGTTGACATTCGTACGGAGGCCCACATTCTTACTTGCTTCGGTGAGTTCTCCAATTTGTTGCTGGAGGTCTTCTGGACTTGTGGTAAAAAATAGCAATGTCACCACATGCAAATTTATATTTATTTATAAAATGTTTTACCAGGAAGTAATACATCGAGAGTTACGTCTCGTTTTCAAGTATGTCCTGGGCACAGAGATATGATGACAGATATAGGGTTACACATTAAATATGAAGACATTGCTTGAACAGTATATAATATGCGTGTGCGTGCGCACTAGACGGTGGTGTAATAGTAACACAGTTACTTAACAGTATTAACAATAACAAACTATTTTACTAATAAACTAGGGTATATCACACACAGTCAGAAACATGTCTCATCTCAGACTCGGCCTCTATATAGTAATACGAGTGAGATACGAGAGAGAGAAGTCAGGTGATGTTTGTCACACCCTCTGCTGCTTTCGCGTAGTTTTCTTTTTATCCTGTGTGTGCTGCTGTAGAACTGGCACTGAAATGTGGATTTTCAGTGATCGAAAACAAAAAACGAATTGCCATTTTTGAGACTGAGCTGCGAATATCTGCGGCTGAAAGGAACTGGCAAATTTGAGGCGAATAATTGGCCCATCTCTAGTCAGCACTGCCGGCTGCACAGGTGCCAGGACTGAGATTTTATGCCTCTGGGATTTTCCCATCCCTGGTTTAATGGGTTATTGATGCTTTTTTATTCATTTTAATATGCCACCTAGTATTTTTCAATAATTTAAGTAGTTATGTAAAGATGTTGACTAAGACTTGGTTTGATTTCCTCTGGTTGCTCCCTTTTATTTAATATCACTGTGGGAACTATGTACTAAGCCTCATAAACCTAATTTTTGGTGCAAAATTGAAGCACCATTTTAAACGGCACTTGTGTGTGTGCCTATGTACTAACCTGACATTTCCAGCATCGTCAAATAGGATTATTGTTTTGGACGCACAGAAATAGATGGTGTACCATAATAAAAACTTCAATTGGCTGACAAATTCAACTTCTAAAAAGACGGTTAGTACTGTTAGCGCAGAATGAAGTTGCAATGTATCTACCCAATAATGTATTTGACGGAGCAGGAATATTTCATTATATATATTAACAAAATGTATTATCTTCATAGTATGGCTATTATAAATAACTAATAATTCTTTACCAATGCTGGTTATAAATGCAAAATACACATCGATCTGTTTAATTTACATTGTATCGATACGGTATTCAACACGATCCAATGCATCAAAAATATATTTAAAAGACACTTTATGCGTCAGTCGTGTGAAGTTTTCATACATAGTATGAACATGTTTTGAAGGTTTGTATTACCAATAAAATGAAGACTATCTTTGTACATAGGCCTGTTTGAGTTAAACAAGTTCCTGCACAGCCAGTCCCTCTCACCCTCTTTGTTATTTTTGTTGGCTCCCTGATAAAAAAGGGGTGGGCTAAGGATAAAGAATATACATACTCCCCTATTCAGAAGCCACTAAAATGCAATGTGTAATTCATTATCAGAGAAACAGCCAATAAAAATACCATTTGTGAGCACATTCACGTCTCACACAGGTCCACAACCCGGCCTTTCCCCATTACCTCTTAGGCCACACACGGAGCGAACAACAAACCTCAAGTCTGAGGCCGCCCATAAAGTGCGCAACCGCACCTGTGATGAAGCACGGCCGCGATTTTGAAGACAATTTTGCGTTTGTCGTGCGATGTCCGGGACATGTGCGCAGTTCAGCCAATGAGGGTGAACCGCTCACGTGACGTCACGGCCACTCCTCCCCGTCACCTCGGACCTCAGTGCAGGTTTCACGCGTGACGTCATGCGCGCTCCGTCGCGCGTGCCCACTATAATCGCGGCCTTAGAATGCCATGCTTCCACTGCAGCCAGGGAGTCCAGGTAATGACATGCAAATACGCGCACAGGATGTCGCAAAAGAAGCCACATTTTTGCTTTTTGCATGCTTGGATTTGTTTACGGACGCCAATTACATTGTTAAATTGTTTACAAAATGTTGTTTCTGTCACTTATCAGGGATGGCACCTTTTTAAATGTATCACCTTCCTCCTCCATGGGACTGCCCCTAACGCCCCTTCTGCGGCAGATAGTCCTAGCTCTGTCCTGTTGTTGCCTATGATTTTGTTGTATATAGTGGGGGGGGGGGGGGGGCGGGGAGAAGGAGCGTACGTTCTGTAAGTTGAGAAGCGACAGGAATTAGAAAGACAATCTTGTAAGATAACCTCCAGGGCTGCCGTGACTCGGGCTCTCGATAAATAATGAAGCTATGCGAAGGCACTTGTACTATAACTGGACCACGGTTATCTGTTTACCATGTATGTTTTATGGCAGAGGTTCTCAAATCCAGTCCTCATGACACCCCCAACAGGTCAGGTTTTAAGGATATGCTAGTTTCAACTGAGCCACCTGTGCTGAAGCAGGGATATCCTTTAAACCTGACCTGTTGGAAGAATGGGGGGGGGGGGGGGAAGTTCTGTGAACTGGAGATCGAGAACTTCTGTGTTATGGGATGCACACAAGTATAAGCTGCACTCCGTATCCCGCCTTAACAGGTGTATACACTGAAGAATTTCCCTCCCTGAAACGTGTACAACGCCGGGTTTTTGATGACACATCCCTTTAGCAGTCATGCTGTTCCATGCATTTAGTCTGCACAACGTTCTGACTGTACGCCCCCTGGCAGCAAATGGCATGGAGTCAATGCTTCCTAGGACCAAGGGGCAGATTCATCAAGCTCGGGTGCAGAGTAATCCCACCCTGATCCAGCATTTACTGCCGTTGACTTGAATCAGGAGAGAGGAAAGAATCCCTTAGTGGTGCACTCAACCTCCTCCATTACAATTAAAATAAATGCATTTGATTGGTATCACGTGGAAAACATAATATTAAAACCTATGTAGCGCATGGAGAGTGGCAGTAAACAGGGGTCATGGGAGAAGACCCACACAACGCTATTATATCAATAGCATTAATCGATGTACGCAGATAAGCACCACCAATCCATATACTGAATAGCTCCCAGTGCTAACGAGCCGCTGTTGGGTAGTAGGGAAATTCAGTCCTGGACTCTATGATAAAGGAGCCTGTGTGTTAAAGGCTGCTAGTGCTTGCCGGAGTACACCAAGGTAAAATTGGCTCAGGGCTCAAATCAAATATACTGTGAACTCAGGAAGCCAGTTATAATATATTGGTTGTAGTCAAATATAATGTGAAAGATTGCTATGGCAGCGGATTAGAGCCTCTGATAGTCTGTGGCTACCACAAAGGGTTCAACATCCACATCAAGTTAAAGCTGCAGTTCGGTCAATATCCTGCATGTGTGTTTTTTTTAATAAATCAGTTCTGTAGTAAGAAAAAATACTTTTAGCATTTTCTGTTTTTAAAAAAACAACTTTGAAAGACCAATTTTCTTGTATTCTATTTTAACAGCCATTTGCTAAGGCACTGCCCCTTCATGTCCTGTCACAAGCTCTGGCACACCCCTTTGTCAGCACTGCCCTCCCTCTAGCACATGTCAGTGCAGGAGTGCTCGTGAATATTCATGAGCTTCCACTGAGTGACAGAAGCAGAAGAAAAACATATGCCAGCTCTAATGATGTCACCAAATTTCGCCGATCAATACATGGAGAACGGATTGACCTGCAGCTATACAGTTCTATAGGTAATTAGAGATTGCACACATGAAACTATTGAAGTAAAAAAAAAAAAAAAAAAAAAGACTGAACTGCAGCTTTAAAGTGCTACCCAAACCTAATAGCATTATCACGCAAGTAGGGTTGGGTAGCACTTAACTTGAAGTTTGTGATGTTTTCACTGGTCATGATTTTCACGTGTAGCTACTGTAGACAGTTAACTGAGATGTGGAACCCTCGAGACCATCATTGGCTCTAGTCTGTTACAGCAGCCATTTATTTTGTTTAATTCAAACACGATTGTTACACTGTATATAGCTCTTGCAGACAGATTACTGTGATGTGGAACCCTTTGTCGTAGCTACCAGCCACAGACTATCAGAGGCTCTAATCCGCTGCAATAGCAATCTTTCACATTATATTTTACAACCAATCTAGTATAACTGACTTGATCGCCAGATCAGTGCGAGACACTGGCGCTTGAGTTGGTGCGCAAGTGTATTTTTGGCAGTGAGCATGTTTAGTTTTCTTTATGAAGGAAGTAGAGTTTGCTGCACAGATGTTCCTCAAAGTAAATTTTGTTTAATAGCACAGCACGTAATTAGGATACATATTAGAGTTGATAAAAGCAAACACTCTAGACAAACTGTATTAATCTCTCCCAAAGCACTAGTTTGTGTATATACTTGAAACAAAAACCCACACCATCCCTATCTCATTCTCACATTTTGCGCATGCGTATTTCCCCAGCCCTGACTTTATCTTCTGTGATCAATTTCCCATCCATTCTTTATCTTCTGCATTGCTTTGGGATAACGTGTAGAAGGGGGACTCCATTGTCCAGTGTATTCAGTGTCCACAGCAAAGGCCTAAATCATATATGGTGTCCAAGGAAGAACAGTTGAGAGGTGAGATTTGCTGCTCTAGAGACTTCCTCCCGGTTTCTGTCTTTTCCTTACGGCCCTCTGCGGTCAAGCCCCATTCTCAACATTAATAACCCTTTTTGTGCAGGAATGAAACACACCAGGTCATACTCTGTCTCTGTTATGGGGCTTCCAAAGTCCAACACTTTATACGTTTCTTTATCGAGTGTAAACAAAAAAACAGAGTGAATCGACTATATATATATATATATATATATATATATATATATATATATATATATATATAACTGAAGCCTTTCTCAGCCGGGTTAGTAAATGACGCTTGACTGGGAATTCCAACACCAGCAAAGGGTTTAGTACATTCATGTACATTTCAAGGTTGTAGAAGAGCGATATGTAACTTGGCCATCAAATCATACTGGTTCATACATTTTATAATCATTTTCTGTTACCTTAATAATAATCTCACCCACCATCTTCACACGCCAGTGACATGATTAAGGGGTTACATCTGGCTGGCTTCTTGCAGCTCGCTTTTGTCTTGCGCAACTGCGTACAACATGAGTTTGTAGAACCCCCTTCTCTGTCTCCCTGTTTTATTTTTGGCTCTGTGATAAGGACAGATAGGTGTGATAGGGGATAGGACACACTTGGTTGCTTCAGAGGCAACAAAGAAACGTGTTTTTTGTGCTTAACTGAACACAGGCAGTTCTGAAAAGTTGTGTAATATGACACGCAAAAGCGGGTAGGGTCCCATGTTAAAATGGGTAAGTGAAGTGACAAACTATGCTCATTTGCATGTCATTTCCCACAATCCCTGGCTGCAGTGGAAGCACTTGTATGCTAAGCAATAATGGGGAAAGACCGTTGCAGACCTGCCTGAGACATGCAAATGCACTGTACCCAAGTGATATTTGTATTTACTGTACACTGCATGGTGGAGGATTTTTATCACTTTTTTTCACCCACCATAACTTTTTTAATTTGTGTTTAATTTAAAAAGGAACAAAATCAGCCAAGTTTTTGGTTTTAGGAATCCAATCAAATCAGAGGGGGGGGGGGGGGGAGAAAGAGAGAAAGAGGGGTGTTTTGTGTTTCACATTTTAGTTTTGTGAGCTACCAGGGATTGCACCTTGAAAGGCACATCTCTTGAAACATGTTTTAAAAGAATGCAAAGTACACCCACAAATATTCAGCACCCTCTTTCGTTTACATTTCTCCTTAACAGGTTTTTTTTTTTTTTGTGATCTAATATCTATAAAAATAAATAAATGCTCAAATATCTCTGGACTGCTACATCACAATTAAACCCACGTGTTGGGGATTTTCAGAACCAAGACGTTTTGATTCCTTCTAGATTTTAATATGAGCAGGTTTCAACATTTTATTACATTTTTGGGAAATGGACTGGCACCTGTTCTTAGCCACCCAACTATTTCCTGCCTCACCACCGCTCTGTCTCCCATGAGCAAGGTTTTTGCAATGTCCCAAGACATTTCTACCATTGGCTGGATCGCAGGCTCTTATCATTACCTCCGGGTTGGCTGTATACTGCAGTAAGCTAATGCTGTATAAGGCTGTGTTTATAGTGGCGTAGTGCTTGCTGAGGCGCGCTTAGCATATATTCAGAGACCCATTATATGTTATGGTGCCATTCTGAGTGAAAGCTTCCGCTTGCTTGCTCACATTTGCTGAACCTCGCTCAGCTTCCAGCTACAGGCAAATCTGTGTTTCAGCGCTTGCTGGAGAGGAGGTGCGGTCACGTGACCCACTGCCGTCCAATCAGAGTGCAGCACAGAAATTAACTTACACCCGAGAGCAGCCATTTTCAAGCATATGCAGAGAGAGAGGTAGCTGGGGTGGGGTGGGGGGGCAAACGGACAACTGCTGGGGTGGGGGGGCAAATGGGCTGCTGCTGGGGGGTGGGGGTGGGGGGGCAAACGGGCTGCTGTGGGGTGGGGGGGCAAACGGACTACTGCTGGGGTGGGGGGGCAAATAGACTGCTGTGGGGTGGGGGGGCAAACGGGCTACTGCTGGGGTGGGGGGGCAAACGGACAACTGCTGGGGTGGGCAAACGGGCTGCTGGGGGGTGGGGGGCAAACGGGCTGCTGGGGGGTGGGGGGCAAACGGACTGCTGTGGGGTGGGGGGCAAACGGACCTATCGGGGGAACAAGAGGGGGGGGGGGTTGTTTGTACTGTTTATTTTTTACACAGTTTTGCGTTGCACTTTAAAATAAAATTTATATTCTGTTTAAGAACATTGTACTGTTTTGTTGTTCAATGTATATGTTATTTTTATATAGAAACTTCAGGGACATAGAATGTGGCCACATGGCTGACACAGACACCAACAAACACAAATAAGCAGAGTGACCGAATTGCACTTAATCGTCACTAGGCCACACACACATAAAAACAGGACACAATATGTTTGTGATAAAGATGAGCATAGCTGCTTCTTGGTCTTTCTTGACAATGGCAATATATATATATATATATATATATATATATATATATATATATATATATATATACACAATGAATATTAATGCCACAACAAGGCTAGTTGCCTGGCTCTTTGCCTCTTGCTGGTTCCACGTGGTCGCTGCACTGTGACGTCACACCCTGTGGAGACGTCGCTGCACAATGACATCTGTCAGGTACACCTCCCGACCCGCCTCAGGCCACAACTCCCGCCTGCCAGAGCACACGCTCTGTCTGATGGGCAAGAACATGAAAAGCAGCCGCTTGGTAAGCGAGAGGTGAGCATCAGGCCTCGGGCATGGTCAGCGCTTATGCGCTGACCCGTGCTGAGGCGCGCTCTCACTTACCAGTGAGCCCCTGCAAGCGTGCGGAAGCGTAGGTCATATCCAAATTTTAGATTTCACGCTCATGGGAGCGCAGGGCCGGTCACGTGAGCGGTTTGCCCATTGAGGGCGAACCAGCTCCGTGACGTCACTGGCCCGCCCCCCGACACGCCCCCGGACGGCGCGCTAACCATGCCAGGGAAATCACCCGCTTTCCCTCAGCGCGCCTCCGCATGGGCTGAGTCACCATGGACTCAGCCTCAGCAAGCGTCAGCGCTGGAGAGCAATGCCACTCTCCACTATACTGTAAACACAGCCTTACTCTGTGGATTTGTTGTAGGTTGGGATTTCTTTTTAACTAAACACGCGATATAGTCTTCATACATATAAAAACCGTGTTTGCCGAACTTTCGAAGCCTCATTTGTATGTTGATCTTCGGGGTCGGGATCCAAGGCCCTCATTGATTTTCTGTGGATCTCTTTACTTTAGGGGCGGTCTCGCTCATTTTGAGCATCGGTGCTCTCAGAGTTACACAGAGATGTCAGCATTTTTCTATGACCACACCATTTTGTGGCCCATATGCCCCAAATCTCACCATTTTTTGTTAAAAAATAAATAAATGTGGGGGGAGGAGTTGGAGGTGTGTAATCTCTGGGATACAGTGCACCTGTAGTTTAAACATTGTGTGATGTCAGAGGCTGGTGGAACCTGTTAGTAGATATTGGTGGTGTAACCACGGTGCCACTGAACTCTGAGTGGGAGTTCCGCATCAGTTCTGCTGCTTTCTGTTTGTGGGGGACAGGCCATCACTCCACAGCCAATTCCTTGTCCCCCTGTCTGTTTCCCCGCCTGGAAGTCGGCCCAACCTTCCACCCGCATGAGAACTCGCTGCAGCAAAAGCAGCCCCCACACAGACGCTGCCGGGACCGGAGCAGCACTATTGTGCCCCCCCCGCACCCCCCCCCCCAGATAAAATTTGTGTTGGGGAGAGGGAGTGTGTGGTGGTGGGAGTCGACTGAGTGAGAAGTGGGTATTGAGTTTTAGGGAGAAGAGGTGGGGGGGGAGAGTAAGTAAGAGGGGGAGCGAGAAACGGGAGGGGGGGGCGGAAATACATGGGGGGAGGGTGGGAGTGTGAGAATGGGGAGAGAAATAGAGGGGGTTGAGTGGGGAGTGGCCTCGCAAGGACACTGACACACCGGCAGAAACGGCAGATTTATTTTGCGGTTTTTATTTGGGGGTGGGGGGGTCCCTTTAACAAAATTTGCAGGGCGGCCCAAAAAATGTAGTTACGCCGCTGCAGCGGATGCTCCCCAAGTGCTTTTGTATTTACCTTCAACTGTCAAACCAGCAGCTTTTGGGATTAGAGGAAAAAGTGGAAAGAAAATCGAAATAGTAGTGAACATGTGTATTGATTTTCAGTCTCCCCCCCCAACAGTCCTCACAAAAACAAATCGATAAATAAAATCATGGGTTACACAATGGGTTAATTATACCTTCTAGGGCAAACATGATGGATTTTGTCAGCATTGGGCCGTATGGGGCTGGAAGTGGCGACACAATGAAGAATCAAACCATTGGTCCCTCCATGCCCACTTTGCGTCACCAGCGGCATTCACCTTTGTCATGTGTGTCTTCCTGATACTATATTTATGGTGGCGTCTCCAACTCCTGTTTGTTCTTTTCGTTGCGCTGTTTGGCATCTTGAGGTTAGCACAATTTAAAGGGATGAAAGTGAACGAAGGTCAGGGGCATATTTAATAGGTTAAAGCAGCAGTTCCGTCCCCCCGTCCCCATATCCCAAACAAGTGGTACCCAGTACTGACCTGGGTTCATTTTGCCTCTGGGGACCCCTCCTTGTCTGCAGATACTTACTGGTAAAGGTGCAGCTTGTGCTTTCTCATCTTGGACTTTACCGCTTCCTGTTGGCCTTCCATTTTGTTTCCCCTGCAGTATCTTGGGAACCAGGGGGGTCCCCTAGAGCATACGTTTGCTCGCTATATAATCACCTCCCTGCTTCCCAGCCTGGTAAAACAAAAAAGAGGGGTGGGAGAGGGAGCTTTAAATTAAGCTCACTGACACCTTTAAATAATTTATAAAAATACCCCCCCCCCCCCCCCTTTTGAAATTAGCTTTTACGATGAACATGTTAATAAAATATGATGCTTTTTATTTTCTCTAATGTCCTTTTGGTGATTTGTCAGTCCTCAAAGTCCCAGATAAATGTGTTCTGTCTGTTTATTGCACGGTAATTATGGGGACATCATTCGTATAACCGATAAACATAAGTAACTGATATACTTGAACAGAGGCGGAACTAGGTGTTTCTTTCACCCAGCGCTTGTTCCATGACCATTTATAGAACCCTCTCTGCCTCTCTCGCCCTCTCCCCCGCCCCTTGCTCTCCCTCGCTCTCTGCCTCTCCATCCCCCCTGCGCTCCACCTCTCTCTCTCCCCGCCTCTCTCCCCCGCCTCTCGCTTTTTTTAATCTGTTTTTTTTTTTAAATATACAATAACAGCATATTTTGGCTTATTTAGTGCAGACAGTGTATGCAGCACAGTACCTAGAGGTTTTTGCAGGCGCAAATCACAGGAGTCACCGCCTGAACTGAACATCTAACAATCAAATTTTTAATGTCCGAGGCACTAGTAGATGGAGTGACTTACACTAGGTCTTGCACAAGGTTGTGTGTGTGTGTATGTATGTATGTCTACAGAGAGAATGCACAACATTATTCATGCTACTAAAACAACCTTGTTGTACTTCTGACCGAGCAGTACCAGTATTGATTGCCACTTGCTTTAGTTTTGAGTACACAGATTTAGGGGTCCATAATGGAGGAAAGGCTTGTGTTCCAACTCTCGTCTTTATTCCTCTTCAGGCTCCCATTAGTGCTCTATTTTTGTTCCATTTGCGAAGGCTAATGCACTGTGCTCATTACATGTCGAGGGCAACATGACCACTTTCTCCGCTTTTTGTGCCTGTAGAACATATTTTGAAGTACTGGTTGATAACCTTCTCTGTAGCAACTGCATCATTTCTTTTCTTCAGCTTGCCTCGCTCACCACACACCTGGTTATGGGAAAGATGATCTTTCAAAACAGTAACCATGGAGTATAAGCAGCACCCAAGAGTGATGAATGTGAGAGGTATGAAGTAGGTGCAAGGGAATGGTATTTTGTTTTTTTTGTTTTTTTTAAGGGCTAAAAAGCCCTCTCGCCACGTTTAATCCCATTAAAACTATTTACACTCAGATAATTGAAGTTAACCCCAACAAAAAGACGTTTCTTATCTCCATGGTGCTCTAAACAATGAAGGTTTTCCAAGGGTGCCGTGTTTATGGAGAAGCGCGACTCCATGAGGCATCTTCCATTCAATGAAAGGGCCATTAAAGCAGAAGTTCATGCTGCTGCTGCTTTAAAAAAAAAATGTTTCCTTTTAATATGTGCATCAATACAATCCACACAATGATACGTTATTGCCGAAGTTGCCAATCTATCCTTTCTCCTATGATCGATAGGCAAATATTCGGCTCGGGGGTTCACTAAGTGGCTGTCAGTGCAGCAGAAGAGGACCAAATATGCAAAGTTCTGTGTGGAAGATCACTAGATACAATTGGTGCACTGCTAGAGAGAGGGCAAGGGTCAAAAAGGGGTGTGTCAGAGCCTGTTTCAGAAGAGGAAGGGGATGTAACTTTGTAACTGGTTGCTATAGAAACAAAAAAGGCTTGTTACAAATGTAATTAAGAGTTGTTTGAGAAAATACTTGTAGTATTTTTTTTTTATAGTACAGAACTGATTTTATAACAAGAAACACACATGTATATCGCTTATCGGCAGCTGTAAGAGGCACATTTACAAAGCCATGCTGGGAAGGTGTTTTATGGGGTTGTTCTGATTTACTTTTTATTTCCATATGAGGCAACAGTTACTAAAGCCCTAAGATTAAATTGGTTCGAAGGCTCTGCAAGGGGAAATGGTTTGACTGTGGTCAAAATAGTCTGTCCTTGGTTTTCTGCGTAACCAACTGGAATAAGAAGTACGTTGTTGGTTTTGTGTTTGTGTTGGGTTAGAACAAGCACCTGTAATGCATAATTTTTTTTCTGCAGACTCTTCGTGTTAATGCATTTTCATTACATGAACTGTTTTGACAGTGAACACAAGGTCTGTGTGTAAACAGATACGTTTTGCTTGATCAGCTCATTCGCACCTTCAGGTCCTCATTACAATGCACATTTCAGGATGTCCAGGGTGACGTTATAAGCTCCACACATCACCTGTGTAATTTCCCCCCGGAATTTTTTTGGCACGTATGAACACTTGATTTGTGGCGGTTTTCCTTTGATTTTTGTGTGTGTGTATTCTGATCGCAAAAAATATATATTTTTACTTTTGATTTACAGATAAAAAGTTGTTGGATGTGCATTACTGACAGCTTGTTAAGAAACTGAACATGATAAACATCTCTATATCTCCTCCTGTCTTTTGTATAAAAGGGCCCAACATTTGGGAGATAAATTAATAAGAGCAGAGGTTGACGATAAAGGAGCAATCCAAGCCAAGGTTCCCCCCGCTCCCCTCATTTTTTTTATACAGGATTGATGCGGGGGGGGGGGGGTCTCTGGAGCTGAACCCCATTAATTTCATCTCCGGGGACCCCGTGCTTCCAGAGATATTTTCCTCCGTAGTGGGTGCCGGTATCTCTGCAGTTTTCAGCTTCCTCGCCGCATTGGGCTAACAGGAAGCTCTAACGGCTTTCTATTGGCCCGCAGCCATATAGTGAACCCTGGAGAGGTTACTGGCACACAGTACGGAGGCCAGAACCTCTGGAAGTGAGGGGTCCCCAAAGCTGAAATTTAATGGGGTTCAGCTCTGGAGACTCCCTGCTTTAATCCTGTATTGAAAAAAATGAAACCAACAACAAACAAAAACAAAATGGTTTGGATTGCCTCTTCAAATCTAGCCAGCAACAGACTTTAACAGTGGCAAAAGGTACGTTTTCATGCCTGCCCTGCACAGCATTGCAAAGGGAGAGAGTTTCAATCATCCATTTAGTGGAAAGGTTTGCCACTTTAAAGACGTGTATATGTGCGATATCTGGTGAGTGGTGTATCCATTTAAAATGCCCACGTGGTAAGCTTTATGGTGGACAAACTACAAAGGCTAAATCAACATAAGTCTGATGTTAGACTTAAAAGAGAAGACACAGACCCAATGTGCCGCAACTACCCTATTTTGTGTTGGAACGCGTGAAAGGGCGTACATACCAGGGTGTCCATAGGAGGCGGTTGCTACAAAGGGAAGCTTTTTGGATATCATTTACAGTCCGTCACCGCTTGGAATAAATGCGCAGAATAATCTTAGCTGCTTCCTATAAACTTTTTAAAGCGTTAACCATGATAGACACATGTGGGATACATTCCGCCTATGCATTTTGTATAGGTGTAAGCTCCTGCTTCAGTGGGAAGGGCTTAGGGATATTATCCTATGGCCTATACAATATATAGGCACCCATTTTAATATAGGAAGGCCTTGGGGAACTTCAGCGTATATGGAAGGACGCTAGGGAGTTAATACTCTTGCTCTGAAATTGAAAATCTATAAACATTTGCAGATATTAGTTCATTAAATGTAAGAAAGTTTGTCCTACATCTAGTTATCTGTAGCTTACTCCTTTGGCATTGTAGATCATTGCAGAAGGGACAAATAAAATAAATATTCATATCTGCTCGAAATAAAATAACCAAGATCCCTAGAATACATAAAATACGTTTTATACATAAATTATAAGGGTAGTATTTTTCAATGTGTTTAACATGTATTGTCTTACATATTAGCATTTTTAGCATTGTTTTTTATATGTTATCTGGGTGTTTTCCCCTTACATTTTTGTGTTTAGTCTCCCAAGAGAAATTGATCTACAATGTGTAATTAAGTAGCAAAAATCATTTAACAAAACACATCTTATAAATGTAGCATTTATCTTGTATTTAGTTCTATTTCGTTTAGAGGGGATAACATTGACCACATATTTACATCAGATAGAAAGTTAAATATATAGTGACTGTTGAATATACATGTATTTAAGTATTAGCTGATTCAAACTAGCGGGGGCGGGAATGGCAACTCCAGTCCTCACGGGCCACCAACAAGTCAGGCTTTCAGGATATCCCTGATTCAGCACATGCGGCTGTCATTCTGATAGAGCCATCTATGCTGAAGCAGGGATATCCTGAAAACCTGACCTGTTGGTGGCCCTTGAGGACTGGAGTTGCCACCCCCGCCCCCATGTCTAATGCAAGAGAGTGACGTAGTCATTAAAACCTGTTGAATATGCATGAGTGAAATTTGCATATGGCGCCAAAATAAAGGCGATAACCCAATGTTAGGAGGGTATTTAAAGACACCACCCAAGCAGCTTAAAAAAAATACCTTTATTGAAAACTAATGACTTAAACTGACGATTGATTCGTTCCCCTGTGATCGATCAGCAAAATCCTGCTTCTCAGGGTTCACTAAATGGCTGCCTTTCAGTTTCAAATCAGTCCTTCAGTCAGTGTAACTCAGCAGCTACAATGTATTCTTATATTGCTGTAACAACATTATCAATTGTTACAGCTTGCAGCTCAAACGGCTGGGAATATTGCCAACGAATTATCACAAATCGGAAAGTGTTTCAAAGATCTGGAACTTCTGGGAAGGTGGGTTAAAGCCTGCTATAGAAATCAAAGGGTGCACAGTATATTAAAATGCATTAAAAATGGCATTGATGTGTTTCCAATACTACATACCCCTACATAACTGATATATATTTCATTTTTTTGCCTGTGTCCATCCAAGGACGTCAAAGGAAAGGTCGGAGCAAGCCTCTGGCGCTAAGAGTTTAACATTTTCTCCTTAAACTCGGTCTCTTTGGCCATTTTAGACGTTTTGAGAACTCTCCACGCTTACCAGGTGGTAACAAGTAAATCCACGTAATGTACATATGACTAGGATATGCATTGGTTATCCACAAAACCTGATCTGCCGTCCTGAATACTGCTGCACTGGGTTTTAGCAGCGACTGGTTTCTGTCTGACTGTGAAGGAATATAACTAGGCAAGATGTACTGCTATCATTTTTAGTTTTTTGTTTCATAGCGTAACTCTTTGAGTGCCGGTGGGGCCGCAGCACTAAAGTGCCACAGTTTTATTGGCACGGCGCGATCATTTGCTCACACCTCGGATCGATCACGTTCGCACCTCGGATCGATCACACGTTCACACCTCGGATCGATCACATGTTCGCACCTCGGATCGATCACATGTTCGCACCTCTGATCGATCACACGTTCGCACCTCGGCTCGATCACGCGTTCGCACCTCGGCTCGATCACATGTTCGCACCTCGGATCGATCACGCGTTCGCACCTCGGCTCGATCACGCGTTCGCACCTCGGATCGATCACACGTTCGCACCTCGGCTCGATCACGCGTTCGCACCTCGGCTCGATCACGTTCGCACCTCGGATCGATCACATGTTCGCACCTCGGCTCGATCACACGTTCGCACCTCGGATCGATCACACGTTCGCACCTCGGATCGATCACACGTTCGCACCTCGGCTCAATCACGCGTTCACACCTCGGCTCGATCACACGTTCGCACGTCACTGATGGGGCGACCAGAAGAGAAGCAACAAACGCGACCTCTAGCAAACCAGCAGAGTCTCATGACGTACCTACTATGGCAGTGGTGCTCCAACTCCGTCCTCAAGGGCCACCAACAGGCCACGTTTGAAGGATCTCCCTGCTTCAACACACGGGGCTCAACCAAAATGACTGAGACACTGCGCCACCTGTGCTGATGCAGGGATATCCTTAAAACCTGACCTGCTGTTGGCTCTTGAGGGTGGAGTTGAAGCCCTTGCCGTGACACCATAATGACTTTGCAAGCACAATTTACCAGGGGTTTGAGGACTCACAAAGAGTCTCGGCACCAAAAAATAAAATAAATGAAGTAAAGATTGTAAAACCCTGCCAAAGCATTTGATTACCATGGAAAATGATAAAATTACTCCATTTGACCTATTAAACGTGTCACTGTCCTTGGAACACTTTTGTCCTACGCAGGCCTGCCACGTAATAAAGCAGCTTTTAGAAAAAAGGAGCCATTTTTTAACACAGCCACGAGCACCCAGAACTTTTGAAAATGTACCTATTATGTATTTTCTATATTTGTTATTGTACCTCTCATATTTGTATTGCCAAGGCTACATTTGCAGAGCAAACATATATATATTTTTTAACATGTTTAAAGGTGCAATCCTTGCTACGGTTTATTTTTGGAGCTGAACTTGGCTATTCTTTCCAGGGACATCTACCTTTTTTAATATATTGGTTTTTGTTTGTTTCCTTTTTGGAAATCGAAATGACCGGCACATCAGCCTCACTCCAGGGGCCAATAGGATGCTGCGACATCATCAGGGCGTGATGTCGCCACTTTCTATTGGGCGACCCTGGGGTTCATCTTGATTTTTCGATAATTCTACCAGTGCCTTTCTCGGGAACCAGAGGGGGCTTTGGAGTTGCCATGAATGCAATTTGGCTCCAGGGACTCTTCCCCCCCGCCCACCCCCCCCACCCCTCCACCCCCCCCTTTCAACAGCCACGAAAATTGTATTCGCAAGGTTTTTCGGTATAAATGGCTTGACTCCCTATTTCATATGGTGGGAAGCAGGGTAATGCATAGTTAATTATGCAGTGCCCTTCCACTAGCTGTAATACAATCTGCTGCCTCATTAACTGTGCGTTTCCCTATATTAAATAGTAGGCAAAGAAGGCTGGGTAGCTGTGTTGGTCCTGTAGTAACAGAGGAGGGTGAGGGAGTAGGTGGACCAATAAAAGGTATCATACCACCTCCTCCCTCTCCCTTCTTTGCTACTATATTAAAAAGGGAACCTAGGGATGTATTCAGTAAACTCCCATTCAAGTCAATAGGAGTCTGGGGGGAAATCGCACTCTTAGGCCAGGTCCCCGCTGGCTACTGCCGGTCCTGCTGCAAGGTGGGGCCGCTGCTCCGCGCCGACAGAAACTCCTGCTCTCAAGAAAATTGAGTAGTTGCGATGGAGCGCTAGAGCGGTTCAGCCAATGAGGATGAATCTGCCGGGTGACGTCACGGCTGCGCCCTCGTCACTCCCCCGCCACGCCCCTCTCCCCCCCGTCTTTCCCCCTGCAGCTTTCTGCAGACCGGGGGCTCGGCTGCACGCACCACCTGCCTCGCAGACTCGCACGCAGACTCGCTGCACCTGTATAAGGCGCTCTTATTCTTTTTTTTTTTTTTTATAATGTATATTTCATTCCTTTTTTTTTTTTTTTATGTGAGTTGTCAGTGCTGCAGCTGTGAAATTCAACCAGACAATGAGCTGTTATCTAATGATGGGCAAGTAATGACTTAATGTAATGAGCACTTTGTGGCATAAGTAAGAAGGTGCAGATAAGGTTACAGAGGGAGAGATGAGTTCCACCCAGTAACCTAATTAGCTAATGTCCATGACAGATGCACAGTGAGCAGGTCTTTGTTGTGTAGCATAGAACATTAGTCATCTGTAAATAATAGGTCTGTGGAGAATGATTTTATTTTTTAATATATATTTATAGTAATAAATATCTGCTCATCCCTATATTTATTATTACAATAATCCTAGTTTTATGTTGATTTATATTCCATAAGTAAAATGCATACTTGGAGCACTGAAGTCTTGCAAGCCAATGAACCACAGACATGTACAATTCATTGTTCCTGACTCATAAATAATGACCGGTAAATATTTTTTTTTTTGTAGGTTTTGAAAGCAAGTTTCTATATGGTAAGCTAGAGAGGTTTCATTCGTTTACTTTCTCCCTTCTGTATGTTACTATTGAATAACAAGCAGGATTTCCCATCCCCATTCACTGGCAAACTTTTACATTGGTTTAAAATGTGGTTGGTTTTGCAAAGAATGATGTTTGAAAATGTTTTGACGATTACATTAAAAAGGAGAAAATGAAAAGCAAGCTTTTGTGACTTTACACATTTCTTAAAGCTGCAGTTCAAGCAATATCCTATATATGTTTGTTTTTTTAATATATCAGTTCTGTACTATGAGAAAATACTTGTAGCATTTAAAGAGATAAAAAAATAAACAATTTTAAAGACATTGTTTTAATGTATTCTAATGCAACAGGCTTTTTTGTTCCTATAGCAACCATTTAAAAAGTCACATCCCCTTCTGAAGCAGCATCACCTTTTTGAGCCCTGACCTCTCTAGCAGTGCACCAGTTAAACCTAGTGCCTGCCTGGTCACATGATCTTCCTCACAGACCTTTGGCTGTCAGTGCAGCAGAAGATTACCCAAGATGCATTTAGTGAACCCCCAGCTGAATTTCAGCAATCGATTAAACCCGCGGCCCACAACGAACATATTTGCGGCCCAGCCCAGTGGTTCCCAATCTGTGCGCCGTGGCTTGCCTAGAGGGGCGCCGCGATTATCCCTCCCAGTATCCCGCCTTCATGTGGGCCGGGCCGCAGGGGATTGGCTGCAGGCATAGAGGAAGCCGGGGGCGGGGCTTCCGCTTTGTGCAGAGCACACGGTGAGTGTGTGTGTCTGCCTTCCCGCTCCTCTGCCTGCTGTTGGCTGCGCGGTGTCCCGCCCCCTTCTGCCCCGGGTGATAGGAGAAGGTAGGGGGGTGCTGGGGGAGGGGGGGAGTTAGTTGTACATTTGCCTGTCCTGCACGGATCGCATGCCTTTCCCACCCCCCCGCCCCCCAGTCACTCACATCCGTCGCTGCCTCTGCTCTCCACTGCTCATCTGTGTGTCTGTGTCTGTGTGTGTGTATCTCTGTGTGTGTGTGTGTGTGTGTATATCTGTGTGTGTGTGTGTGTGTGCGTGTGTGTATCTGTGTGTGTGTTGTGTGTGTATATCTGTGTATCTGTGTATGTATGTGTTTATGTGTGTGTATCTGTGTGTGTGTATCTATCTGTGTGTGTGTCTGTGTGTGTGTGTATCTGTGTGTGTGTGTGTGTATCTATCTGTGTGTGTGTGTATCTATCTGTGTGTGTGTGTATCTATCTGTGTGTGTGTGTGTGTGTATCTGTGTGTCTGTGTGTGTGTATCTGTGTATCTGTGTGTCTGTGTGTGTGTCAGAGAGAGAGTCAGTCAGTCAGAGAGAGTCAGTCAGTCAGAGAGAGTCAGTCAGTCAGAGAGAGTCAGTCAGTCAGAGAGAGTCAGTCAGTCAGAGAGAGTCAGTCAGTCAGAGAGAGTCAGTCAGTCAGAGAGAGTCAGTCAGTCAGAGAGAGTCAGTCAGTCAGAGAGAGTCAGTCAGTCAGAGAGAGTCAGTCAGTCAGAGAGAGTCAGTCAGTCAGAGAGAGTCAGTCAGTCAGAGAGAGTCAGTCAGTCAGTCAGAGAGAGTCAGTCAGTCAGTCAGAGAGAGTCAGTCAGTCAGTCAGAGAGAGTCAGTCAGTCAGAGAGAGTCAGTCAGTCAGTCAGAGAGAGTCAGTCAGTCAGAGAGAGTCAGTCAGTCAGAGAGAGTCAGTCAGTGAGAGAGAGTCAGTCAGTGAGAGAGAGTCAGTCAGTGAGAGAGAGTCAGTCAGTGAGAGAGAGTCAGTCAGTGAGAGAGAGTCAGTCAGTGAGAGTCAGTCAGTGAGAGAGAGTCAGTCAGTGAGAGAGAGAGTCAGTGAGAGAGAGAGTCAGTCAGAGAGAGAGAGAGAGAGAGTCAGTCAGAGAGAGAGAGAGAGAGTCAGTCAGTCAGAGAGAGAGAGAGAGAGAGTCAGTCAGAGAGAGAGAGAGTCAGTCAGAGAGAGAGAGAGAGAGTCAGTCAGTCAGAGAGAGAGAGTCAGAGATGCCAAGTGTCAGGAAGAAAACATTAATTTTATCGTTGTTCTTGTTCTTTTTTTTTTATACTGCACTTTTCGAAATAAACCTACGTTTCTATAAAAATTGACGTTTTTGTTTTTTGCGGCCCACCTAAAATTAAACCTAGTTATTTGGCCCGTGTTAGCCTTTGAGTTTGACATGCTTGGTGTAGATTGTATTGATGCACATATTGAATGAAAATTATTATTATTATTTTTTAACGACAGCTGGAACTGCAGCTTTAATACATTGGCACCAACGTTCTCAAAGCAAACTGACAGCTTTGCATATTTCTCATGGAGCTGAAGTGATTTGCCTAGAGTGTCACGGAGTGCAAACACTGGGCCATTCTGTTCATCCTAATGGCTTCGTGCTATTATCATATACCTGGTACTCCAAACACTGAGTCACTCACACAGCTGTCATGATTATGGGACTCTGCTTGTTTGGTCATTGGAACCTGAGGAGAAATCTTACTTATCGATTTACTTACAAGAACTTTTGCCCTGTCCTCTGCACTTTGTAATGTGATTTTAAAATTTTTTTTTTATTATGCTTTGTCTTCAAATGTGCGCGTAAAAACTTAGCCCCAAAAAGTACAAATTCCACAGGACAAAAACAATCTGCAGCTATTGTTGGGGGCTAATTAAGTTCCTGAACAAGGTAAGAATGCTTCAGTCATGCAGAAGTTGCAGTGGCTTGGGCTCACGTACGAGCCACCTGTGGTGGCCATTGTGAAGAGGACCCACAAAAATAATGTTAATAAGTATGTTAGCTGAACAATTTGACAGTGAATATATTTAAGACGGGCGAGAAAAAGTACCGTATAGGCAATTTGTAAGGAGGGATTGCTGCATGGGAGATACAACTCTGGGACATTGAGGAAGGGGGAGAGAGGCTGATATACCTGTGATGAATCCATTGGATTTTAAGATTGTGACATTGGTATCACTGTGTATACGCCACTCGTTAAACACGCTTTCCGGAAGACAGATCGGCGCTGAAACAAAAGCAAAAACCTGTCCCGGTCTCCCTCTCCATGGTACACTGTTTTGATCTGAAAATCAATACACACACTGGACAATGACGACGCATGCGCACGGAGAAAGTGTTTTCTGGCTAGAAGGAATTTTTAGACTCTAATAAGAAACATACTGACATATATGTACATAAAGGATCAATTACATTGGCATAAGAACAGTTCCAATCGATCGTGCTGTATGACTAGGAACTTTCCAACTAGGTTTTACTTACCTTGTTCCTCCACCGCACACTGTGTACATGATCAGGAATGGGGCTCTGCAAAAATATGAACGACGCATGCGCAGTGAGATCCCAAGAAAGGTATTAGAATACGGGAAAGGGAACTGCACTCTGATACACCCACATAAAGAGGTGTCTAAATACTAACACAGGGCAAGGCTCTCTGTGCTCTTGTCCCCAAAAAATTGTATTCATAAAAACTTTACGCTTGGGTCCTTCTCCTCCTGCAAAATATCAATAGGACAGCCCCTTCTTTGTTGAGCTGACCCACTATAGACCGTTAGGGGCCACGTACTAGAAGCGACGCTAACATCACTGTATATATGCCATCCACTCAATACACTCTCCGAAAGATAGATCTGCGCTGAGATAAGAGTAAAAACCCGTCCTGTTTTTTTCCTCGTGCCACACTGCCTTGATCCGAAAAACAATATATATAGAGGACGACGGTGACGTATGCACACTGAGAAATTGTACTGTCATTAGAAGGAATCCAAGTCACACCAAATTCAATCACGAAACATATTGACATATTTGTACATATTTCTCTACAATCGACCCTGTTGCATATTTGGGGATACAAAAATTAGGTTTCACTTACCTGGTCCCTTCTCCGCACACTGTATACAGGATCAGAGACGGAGTCTTATACAATTTGAATGACTCATGCGCAGTGAGAATTTGAGACAGATATTATAGTATGGATAGGGATGTGTAGTCAACATTAACACCCAGATGATCAAGGGTTGTACCTTGCACTGTATCTAACTAAATGAACTGAGTACACACACAAGATACCTGCAGAGCTTACAATTGATACATGATCAAAAGTAACAGCCACTTTTGAAGTATTCATACCATATACGCACTAGCCACTACGGCCATTGTGATATCTTCTGCAAGGAACTATAGACACAAAACACCCCTCCCTAACGTAGACCTACCAATATCATAACCCTATAACAACTTCAATATTCATCCCGGTAGATCTAAACCTCTGGAGCGGTACTATCTCCACCAGAGACAATCTGTAAATAATCACGAATTCTAATATCCAGAATAAGAGATATATATATATATATATATATATATATATATATATATATATATATAGGACCAAGAACAATATATCTTGACACAGTCACTATTATCTATTTATAAGAATCTACTAGGTGACTAGAGTAGAACACATAGACACACTTGTGTCTGCTTTTAAATGTTGCATATGAATGCGAATAAATTTGATTTTAAATACACCTTCTTTTTTGCCAACTCTGACCATTTATAATATAAAGGTCTGCGGTGCGCCACAATAGGGATCTTACTGTATCTGTCTTTGGATACAGACCATAAAACTATCTAGCATCCATCTCCCTGGCAGCACGCATACTTCAGTAGGAGTTAGGCCCCGGACATGTTCCCTGCGTGCTTGCGGAAGCGTGCTGACGCGCGCTCCCGCTCAGCACTGAGCCCCTACAGCCGCAATTAGAGCGGCTTTAGTAGGGGCTCACCTGCGCTTCCGCGCGCTTGCGGAAGCGCAGGTCTTAGGGGAATTTAAAATTCCCCCGCTTGCCGGCGAGACAGGCCGGTCACGTGAGCGGTTCGCCCAATGAGGGCGAACCAGCTCCGTGACGTCACTGGCCCGCCCCCGGCCAGTGACGCGCCCGCTCCCGGCCCGCCCCCTGACGGTCTGTCCCCCTTCTGCCCGATCCCTGCCCCCCTTCTGCCCGATTCCTGCCCCCCTTCTGCCCGATCCCTGTCCCCCTTCTGCCCGATCCCTGTCCCCCTTCTGTCCCGATCCATGTCTCCTGTGTGTGTGTGTGTGTGTCTGTGTATGTGTGTGTTTGTGCATTGTGTGTGTGTGTGTGTGTGCATGTGCGTGTGCGTGTGCGTGCGTGTGTGTGTGTGTGTGTGTGCATGTGTGTGTGTATGCATGTGTGTGCTTATGCATGTGTATGTGTGTGTGTGTGTGTGTATGCATGTGTGTATGCATGTGTGTGTATGTGTATGCATGTGTGTGTGTATGTGTGTGTGTGCATGTGTATGCATGTGTGTGTATGCATGCATGTGTGAGTGTATGCATGTGTGTGTGTGTGTGTGTGTGCCTTTGTGTGTGTGTGTGTGTGTACCTTTGTGTGTGTGTGTGTGTGTGTGCGTGCGTGCGTGTGTGTGTGTGTGTGTGCGCGTGTGTGTGTGTGCGTGCGTGCGTGAATATATTTATCAAAGTTGCACAATGTTAATAAATAATTTATTCTCACAACATGTCTTTTTTTTTAATTTTTAAAATATTATATAATATACACACACACACACACACACACACACACGTACTCACGCACGCACGCACGCACGCACACACACACACACACACACACACACACATGTTCCCCAGTGACACACACACACTGACAGCTACCAAGTGACACACACACACACAGTGATACCCGCCTCCCAAGCGCTTGCTGTCTCCTCTGTAAGGACAGCAAAAAGCTCCTGGTAGAGCGAGCGGCAGCAAGCGAGAGCGAGCAAGCGCCAAACATGGCCAAGGCCTTAGGAGCAAGGTCCTCTTCATATATCTATGATTTTAAGATTAACTTGAATGGTAATCCCATTATTAGACCATTCATGAAACCTCTACCCTTTATGGAACCCCTCTTAAATGCCTCAGACTAACACCTGCAATAGGGATCTATTGCTGCTAAGGTCGGGGGCTGAGTCGTCCTCTATGTGATATGCCACATGTGGCGTTAGGTCAGACAACGGAGACAAACTACAGTAGTGTTTATAGTATAGCTATTAATGAAGAAAATAGCCATGGACACTCTGGTGCCTTTATGATTCTTAATAGAAGGATCACTATATACATACACCTAACAATGGTAACATAACACTCCCTATTAAACGCTGCGGGGGTGTACAGTATGTCAGTGTTTGTTGCTGAGGCCACCCAATCCTGGGCGTGGAGGCCTGTGTAATGGTGCCGGCACAACGTTACAGCTCTTAACTGCGTTTTATTGCAGCAGGCCTGTACTTCGCATACTGCTTCGGTACCTCTTTATACTGCTTCTATTGAGGATCCCCTCTGTCGGTGCCAGCTCTTCCTGCTGCTCTCACTTGGATGCTCCCTGGGCTTCCTCACGATAACTGTTCTCTCCCTCCAGCGTCCGCTCAGAGGCAGAACATAGACTGGCCCTGGGTACCCAACAATCAGTCCTGGTATCTCTTAGTTGCGCGCAGCTCTTCCCTTGCACCACTACCCCTGCGTGTCCTGCCAGGGACTCTTAGGAGCTCCTTCCTTTGTCCCGCCTCTCCAGAGTCCAAACTCATTGGCCAAGGCCCTGACCCTGCAACATAGCAAGCTGGGAATTGTAGTTTCCTATTACAGCCAAGGGGCAGTGTATATGTCGGCTGCCTTCACTTAGGCGGCCATTATAGTGGCTGCGCGTGCCGCGAACAAAAGGCCACAGCTCTGAGGCAGGCCATAGAGCGCTTGACCGCATGTGCGTTTTTGAAAATACAATTTAAATTGCTTGTTTTTTTTTCACACGACGGCCGTGTCACGTGAGCAGTTCAGCCAATGAGGGCGAACTGCTCACGTGACATCACAGCCATGCCTCCACCACGCCTCCCTGTCGCTTCCCGATCCGCTCCAGCCTAGTGCATGTTTCGCGACTATAATCGCTGCCTTACAAGGGGGTTACACTTACATTTCTCAAAAAAAAATAAAGTTTTTCTTTTGTTGACTAATGGTGCAGTGTATCAATGTTTGCAGTTGGATGTTGTAACATTAAGTTGAAGTTAAATAATTTTCGTGTTGGAATCTTGTGTCAATACATAAAGGTCTGTGAGCGACAGGAGGAGTAGTTTTTAGGGGACAAGTTGCTTTGTACATTATTGTAGTGGCTGCTTTCATTTGACAGCAGGTCTGAGATGGTGTTAACCTGAGTGCCAAGGAGATCCGCAGTGGATGTAAGAAACATTGTGAATGATAACATTCTTGCACTTGAATCAAACGGCAAACTGGGTCATTTTGGTACAGAACCCGTTAAATGTTTTAGTAACATCAAAGTGGAAGATTAACAGGATTATTCATTGAAGTGCAGTAGGGCTGATCGAACACCACTGAAACCAATTTTGATTTGCATTGGAGTTACTGTGCGAGTGTCTGATCGGCACTACTGTATCTCGCCTTAATGAATAACTCCCTTAGACAATTGGTAATAGTCACATTACTACAGTCTGTTGTTGATGATTGCTGTATATTGAAATGTAGATTTGACATAACTCTCAACACCTTATTTTATTTTCTATTTTATCTTGTTTGATTTGTCAAATCAGTTTCCCAAACTCTCCTGAGAAGTCTCCCTCGGGTTTAGCAAAAATGACAGAGTGGTGACGGCTTGAGGAATTGATGTCACTAGAGGAGGGATAGGAGAAATATTGGGGGGTTCTAAGAATGTTGTTTTAATTTAAATTTGTGATGAATTTGAACAATTAAAATTGGAGTTATGATAGATTTGTAACTTTCCCTAATAGAATTCAGGGTTCATAATTGGGAAATGTTTTGGGTTTTTTGTGCCTTTTTCTCAGATAATACAAGGTTCTAAATCGGCCATGAAACAAGTGCCCTACATTTCACGTTAATAGGTAGCTATATACAGTAAAGATACAATAAACTTTAATAAACTACTGTCGCAAAAAAAAGTAATGTATACAAATTCTAATTTCTGTTATGCCCATAATAAAAATGCAAAAATGCATCCAGTGTTAAAGCAGCAGTTCAAGCAATATCCTACATGTGTTTTTTTTTTTTAATCAGTTCTGTACTATGAGAAAATACTTGTAGCATTTTAAAAAAAAAGTTTTAAAGACATTTTTAATGTTTCTAATGTAGGAAGCATTTCCAAAGTGACAGCCCCTTCCCCTTCTGATAGGCTCTGGCTCTTGAGACCCGCCCTCTCTCTAGCAGTGCACCAATTGCCTAGTCAATCATATTCCAGGACTACATTGCCCACAATGCTGTGCATGAACTGAATTAAATAACCCGGAGCAAGCGATTGATTACAGGAGAACGGATCGATCTGCAGCTTAGCTAATCACTTGTCAGTGTGCAGATTGTACTGATGCACATATTGAATTGGGGAGAAAATTTATATATATATATATATATATATATATATATATATATATATATATATTTTAAATGGCAGATTGAACTGCAGCTTTAAGTGCTCGATATATGAATGTTTTACCTTTAGAAATGTTGCCATCGCAGAGCAGTTGAAAAACCCCTAAGATGTAGAAGCTATGCTTATGTTGTGTATTTTGCAGATGTTTGGCACTTTAGCACACACTTGTACTCGGCTGTTATGCCATATTTGTACCTCGGCTAAACTGTGGCTGACAAATCATGTGGCCGCTCCACGTTCGTGATGCCTGTATATATAAATATATGTATGGCTTTAAGATATTTCTTAATAATTGTTACGCAAGTGAAAAATACGTTGAAAGCTAAAATTCATGACATGGAACCAGTACGACCTCTGGTTTCACAAATGAAGCGCATATGAATAATGGGTTTTAGCAAATAATTTGACACGCGTGAGGCAGTAGGATAAAAAAAAACAAAATAAAGAATAGCCGCTTTTATCTCACGCTTATTTCCCCAAAATGAAGATTATCTCCAATCTCACTTTTTTTTTTCCTGCAAATCTACATGCACTAAGAATACCCAGTGACATGAAGAGCTTATTCTGAATCCGTTTTTTTGTCATGCTCTAGCATCATTTGTGAAACTACTGAAGTTGGCTTTCCAAACATAAGACAGGTATGTAACACTGTTCTAAAAATGTGCATTTGATTTCGTTAAAAAGGAAGCAATATGAAGTGTATAATATCCAAAAATTGACCGCCCTCTTTTTTTTCTTCCCATTTATCCCGCCCCCTTCTTTTTCTCTATTTTGTGTTTTTATTTTCTTTCTATTCTGTAATTCTTTTTATATCCATTATCTAATCCTCTTTCTCTTTTTTTTTTTACCTTTGCATCACCATTCTTCCAATGTCCGTATTGTGACCCCTATATTTCTCTTGCTGTTTCATGCTGTCGCTTATACTTTTTTGCTTTATTTGCCTCAAATTCCTTTTTTCCTTCTGTTTTTTTTTGTGTCACGTTTGATGTCTGTTCGTGCTGTTACTCATTCCACTTGTGTTTTCCCATACGCATCCTTTACCATTTTCATGCAATCTCTCCTCCTCCTTTTTTTTGTGTTCTTTTTCTTCCTGTCTTCCCTTTGCCCCTCCTTCCCGTTTTTCTCACAGATGAGGATGACTTAGCAGCTGAGCTAAACCGGGAACAGAACGAGAAAACCATTCGTAGCACCCAGACCGCTCTGCGCAACTTCAGGGAGTTCATCATCTCCAAATACCCTATGGAGGCCCGGGAAATCTACATGATCGCGTGCAAAGAACTAGACGATTACTTGGCTTCTTTCTTTGTGGATGCCAGGCAGAAAGACGGCTCGGAGTATGAGCCGAACAGCCTGGCCAACTACCAGTGTGGCCTGGAGCGTTATCTGAAGGAGCACAGGTACAGTTATAGCATTACCAGAGACAAGGAGTTTAAGAGGTCTCAAGATGCTCTAAAGCAAAAACAAATGGAGCTGAGATGTAAAGGCAAGGGGAACAAACCACACAAATCCATGAAACTTACCTTTGCTGATGAACTTATCCTTCGTAAGAGGGGCCTGCTGAGCCGCTATAATCCTGAGGGACTACTGAACCTGGTTTGGTTAAATAACACTAAAGCCTTTGGGCACTGCACTGGCTTTCATGGCTCCACTCTCAAATGGGGGGATGTCAGGCTTCGGGTTTTGGAGACTGGGCTGGAATTCCTTGAGTGGATGGGTCAGGAAAGCCCAGATGCTAAAATCAAGAGAGTAGGGACAGATTGTAGGGTGTATGCCACACCACACTCTCCACAGACCTGCCCAGTGCAAGACTACAAGGAGTACGCACAGAGGCGGCCTCCAGCCATGCGTTATGAAGACGCCCCTTTCTATTTGTCCATCAAGCCTGTTGTCAACCTGGCCGCTCTTCACTGGTACAACTGCCAGGCCCTCGGGAAAAACAAGTTGGCCAAGATGGTGAAGACTATGTGCGAGAAGGGAAACATACCTGGTCGGAAGACCAACTTCAGTGTGTATCAAAGCTGCAGCACCCTCTCTGAAGCACAGAGCAATCAGCTGGTGCTGATATGTAATAATTTGAGCCAGCAAGCTGCCCAATCCATGGCAAGCCACTCTGGACCTGGCAACTTTATTGTCTCTGCTTCTTATGATTCTTCCTCGGACACTGCCTGAGAGGGTACGATCCCAGAATAGCTCCAACATCCAGCCACAGCTTTTGACTAGTGCTATAAAAAAAAAAATCAACTGCGAGTCCCATATCCATTTCCCAGTGTTAATTCACTCTTGAAGAAGCTAAAACTATGTACTATATATATTTTTTCTTTTTCCTTTACAGATCTGTCAATAGGCCTAGTTTTAGTATTGCACCTAACATTGTATTTATACTGTAGTGTTCAACCAAAATGCATGTTGTAGCCTTGACAAAGAGAAGACAGCAAAAAGCCAAGAAGGATTATTTTTAAGGAGCTGTTTTTAAAATACAAATAACACACATGCCTGGACTGGGGGTGGGGCAAAGTGATAGGAGGTTACAGCATCACAAAAGGGTGCTAATTTATTTTAGGGTACCGATGTAGACGTGCATAGTGACCTTTTCTGTCTCCTGCACATCATTAAATGAAGTACATTTTGCTTTATCCGCATAACAGATACCTGGAACTAAAACCAAACACTGCAATGGTCAACTTTTAACTTTTTTATTTTTTAAACATTTTTTTATTTTTTTTTATTTTGGCCACGTGTAAGATTTCTACAACAATAGAATTGGGGCAAGATCTAATATCTAGCAATATGCAAAGGTATCCATGGCATAAAGACTGTTCTATTATGCAGCTGTCCCGTTGTGAACCAGAGTTGCGCCGCAGCTGCACTTAATCGTGTCATTGATGAAATTGTGCTAACCAAGACATGTAAAACTACTGAAAAGTCATGTTTTTAATATCTAAATACGGAAGAAAATCAGTGTTTTCTGTGTGATTTGAAGTCTCTCTTCTGTAACCCTTGCGTCCCTTATTGAATTTTTGTTCAGCCCCAGTAATTTGCATTAACTTTTTATATACAGTACACTACAATGTATGTGAGTACACTATGGCCCATAACACTAAGCATTCCTCTGCCACAGGACTCCTTCCAATGCTAGAAGACACCTTACAGACCATTGACTTTAATGGTCTATAAGATGTTCTCCAGTGCCTGGGGGGGGGTCTTTCAGCAGCAAACGGCTTGGTAAATATGGTCCTATAAGCCCAGGGTTAGCTAGGCACCTTGGTATTTAGTAGATAATTAGTAGAGTTAGGGTTACCTTCCTCTTACCCCACAAGGTAAGGTTTCACACATGGATTCCTGGAATTAGGAAGGGGATTAGTAAGCATGTTAAACACGCCCTCTTATCACATTGGTGGGGGAAAAAATGACACACGCACTTATTTTAAATTAGGATTTCGGGTTAACAAATAGGAGGGACACCAGATTTCTGTTTGAGATTAAAAGTGGAACTTCCCCAGGAGCTGCAGATTGGAACATTATAAGGCTGAGCTTATAGTGCCGGCGGCAGCGACGTTGCATGAAAACAAATGCATTGCCGCCGTCGTGTGCGCTTATAGTAAGCACGGAGCGGCGGCTTGGTCGTGATCGCTGGAAGTCATCTCTATTTGATCTTTCCAGCGACCGCAGCTTGACGTCGCCGGCACTATAAGCGTAGCCTAAGTTGCTGTTTTGGCAGCTGAGGGACATGGTTCCAGTATCCATGCTAACTGTTTAAGCCGCTTAGTTTCTAAGTCCTAACGGTGCAGTTCCTCCCAAAAATGATCTATCTTGAAAGTGATCTTAATGGGATGCCCCTTAGAGCAGGTTACCAACCTTTATTTTTAATATCCAAAGACGTCGGTAGTGTTCATATGGCAGTCCCTGCTGATTATTTTATCTTGCTTCACCTCCGGCAGCACAGAGCTGTTTTCCTTGCAGATTTCAAAGAGGCTGATCAAATAAACTGCCTTATCCTTTTAGATAAGGTTCTTTGAAGCCCCTGTGAAGTCACAAAGTGGGAGTGGCTTAGCAGCCATTTTAAATTGGCAATACCCCCCCCCCTCCCCATCTCTAATCTTTTCCCTTTTTTTACAGAATCAGTACTGGTGGGGTCACCTGGAGCTGAACCGTGCTATTTTTCATCCTGGAGCTGAACCGTACTACGTTTCACCCTGGAGCTAAACCATGGTACGTTTCGCCCTGGAGCTGAACCGTGCTACGTTTCGCCCTGGAGCTGAACCGTGCTACGTTTCACCCTGGAGCTGAACTGTGCTATGTTTCACCCTGGAGCTGAACCGTGCTACGTTTCGCCCTGGAGCTGAACCGTGCTACGTTTCGCCCTGGAGCTGAACCGTGCTACGTTTCGCCCTGGAGCTGAACCGTGCTACGTTTCGCCCTGGATTTGAACCGTGCTACGTTTCGCCCTGGAGCTGAACCATGCTACGTTTTGCCCTGGAGCTGAACCGTGCTATGTGTAGCCCTGGAGCTGAACCGTGCTACGTTTTGCCCTGGAGCTGAACCGTGCTATGTTTCCCCCTGGAGCTGAACCGTGCCGTGTTTCGCCCTGGAGCTGAACCGTGCTACGTTTCGCCCTGGATTTGAACCGTGCTACGTTTCGCCCTGGAGCTGAACCATGCTACGTTTTGCCCTGGAGCTGAACCGTGCTATGTGTAGCCCTGGAGCTGAACCGTGCTACGTTTTGCCCTGGAGCTGAACCGTGCTATGTTTCCCCCTGGAGCTGAACCATGCAGTGTTTCGCCCTGGAGCTGAACCGTGCTACGTTTCGCCCTGGATCTGAACCGTACTACGTTTCACCCTGGAGCTGAACTGTGCCGTGTTTCTCCCTGGAGCTGAACCATGCCGTGTTTCACCCTGGAGCTGAACCGTGCTACGTTTCGCCCTGGAGCTGAACCGTACTACGTTTCACCCTGGAGCTGAACTGTGCCGTGTTTCGCCCTGGAGCTGAACCATGCCGTGTTTCGCCCTGGAGCTGAACTGTGCTATGTTTTGCTCTGGGAACCCAGACAATGGGGGTATTGCTACTTTAATTTAAATTTTGGGCTCATTTTTGTGAGGCCTAAAACACGGTTTAAAAATCAGTAAGCAGTTTAACATTTCCAGTGCCCTAATTACATGCCAAGTACGTCATAGGCACGTGCTTGTCTTTTAGGTGGAAAGGGGGGATCATTGGGCTGATTGGAGTTGCCAACCCGATCGAAAGGAAAGGGAAGTGAAGCCCCCTCCTCTTTGGTTTCAGCCATCTGGGACCTGTTCACGTCATGTGTTCACTCTTGGAACGATCTCATGAGGTGGAAGTGCCCGGGGTCTGCAGACAATCTCCGGGGGCAGCGGAGCCCTGGCACTGTGACATATTGCCTGGACAATCTGAGAAACTCTGGAAGCCACACTGATACTGCCATGATTAAGCTGTAACAATGTGTGCTTATGCTACGCTCAGTGAGCAGAGGAAGGCTTGCGTAGAAACCACACACCCAAGTTTACAATATGGGGAAGACCTCTCTAAAAACTTAACGTGCTGGGGGGGGGAAGGACTGTACCTCTTTTAAAGACACACAACATTTTAAGGTCTGTGACGTTTGTGCCTGCCACGTGCTCTCTACAGAGCTGCATATTGCAGTGCTATGTATATTATTAGGGCCCGCCTATTCAGCAAGCTGTGAAACAACTTCTCAGTGCTGGAGATGAGATCGGAGACATTCAAGGGAATGGGACTGACATCTACTCCAGCACAGGGGAGCCAACTTTAGGACATTTTAAATATGAATTTTTTTTTAAGGCCCACTTGATAGCATTACAATGCATACTAGCAAGAATGCCATCCCTGAAGTACATGCTAACAAATGTCATTTATTATTTAAATGGGTCACCGAGTCTTGTGTGGTTGCATTATTGTCCTGTCCCTTTTTACTTCTTTTCTTTACCTCTTCAGAAAGTATTCTCCACTTTAATGTAGGCCACACCTAAACCAGGGCTTCTCAACTCCAGTCCTCAAGACCCCCCCACTCCCCCCCAAATATGTTGGGTTTTAAGGATATCCCTGCTTCAGCACAGATGGCTCAGTCTTCAACTGGTGGTGCACTCTTCGACAGAGCCACTGATTGAGCCACCTGTGCTGAAGCAGGGATATCCTGAAGACCTTAGTTTTGTCTAACAGGCCTGTTAATCATTGATATAGATGGGGGGTTGTTGAGTGTGTTTGGGTGGAGTAGGTGCCGCTGGGTGGTTGGTTAGGTCCCCCGGGTGGAGCCTGGTAAGGGTTGTTTGCCACGTGGGTTAATAAGGCATTGCCATGCAATGCCTTACTGGCCTTTTTGGTATGCAAGGGGGAGTAGTTCTTCTAGTGTTAGGAATATATTATGGCAATGGCTAGCTGACCAGTTCAGCTACTAAGATGTTATAAATAACATATGTATGTTTTTAGTCTTTTTATTTATTAATAGGGTTTTATATGTGCATATTAACCACTTTAGTGCCTGAAGGCATTCCCTTGCAATGCATTGGAAGTGTCGGGCATCAAAGGGGTTCATTTATTTTCTGCCATTGGGTTTTGTAAGAAATAATGACATGACCCTATGGTGGAAATAGTGATATTTGCATGTGAATTTTTGGCATTATTTAGCAAATCGGGACCACTGTGGTTCCCTCCTGCATTACTGCCAAACACCCATATGCAAGTGGGATCATTCATTATAATTCTAAACGAATACAGCTTTGAATCAGAACAAAATATCCTGTGTTATATATTTTTTCCATAACTTGGAATATTTTAACTGATTTAACAAACATTAGTAAATATACGCCATTGTTGGGAGGGATTGCACTTTTACACCCCTTTGATGCTGAATGCAGACTTTCTGCACAAAAGGCCATTATAGGGTTAAGCTGCCCAATCTTTATTTAAGGGTACCACAGTGTAACCTTGATGGTAAGCTCGCTGTTCTCATATGGGAGTGAAGGAAACGGCATGTTAAATACTAAAAACCTTGGACCCTAATATCAATGTTATGGCCATTTTGGCCAGAATTTCATACCGTAAATTCTTTGCTCTGTGTTTAACAATAGCCAAAATAATGTATTTTCTAAAAATCGCAAAAAATGTCCTAGTGAATAATTTTGGTTTTTGTTTACTAGACTTTCCAAACTCACTAAATAGCACAAAGACGCATCCCTTATGATCAGTACATTGTGTATTATTTATATGCTGCAATGAAAACCTAGTCCTCAACTGTTAACAGAAAAAGCAATATGTTCTGAATAATTATGGTTTTGCAGTATTCATCTGAAATAAATGGCTCCCACAGAATGCTTTTGTGTGTGTACTTTATACAGTAGTTGTGAAAGAACGTGTGTGTGTGTATATGTATGTGTGTGTATATATATATATATATATATATATATATATATATTTATATATATATATATATATATATATATGTATATATATAGCAACCGTAAATATTACTGTATGCTCATTTGCATGTCTTAGACAGGTCTGCAACCCTGTCTTTCCCCATTATCGCCCAGCATACAGCGCTTCCACTGCAGCAAGGGATTCTGGGAAATGACATGCAAATGAGCACTCAGTGCCACCTTTTGGTCAATAGGAGCTCGCCACGATGTTAAATCCACTCGCCCGGGGCGTGCAAATGTATAGGTTTGTCGAACACTGTGTGTGTGTATATATATATATGTATATGTATATGTGTATATATATATATATATATATATATATATGTGTGTATAATTAAACGGAAATATATATTATGTATTTAATAGTGTGTGTTGACAAAGCACTCTTGGAAAGCAACACGTAGGACAAGATTCACTAAGCTCCGCTAAGGGTGATGGTTGTGTAGTAATCTGTATCAAACCAAAGGGAATTGGTGTTCGCTTTTTGTTGGTGTTTTTTTAAAATAGTCCAACGGTCCATTGAAAACCACACCAGGAGGATGAATAATTAACATGCGTTTATTGCGTCACCACTCAAAATGGCCGTGGCAAACCACGTGTAGCAGACACAAATATTTTAAAACCAATGATCACGGTAGCACCAAAAAAATGCGAAGAAACCAAAGGATATCTCTCACGGTGTGCACACCAAATCGTGGTGATAAATCAGAAGCACAAGTAGAATGAATGTGGATAAAGCATAACATTTAATCAAATCAAATAAGGCAACATTAAAAATTGAGGGGAGAAAAGGAGAGTGAGCTAAAATGACCTGAAAAGGTCATCAGAGTGAGTCTCATTACTCCCAGCCCGACTAGGCAAATAATTTATAAAGTCGTGTTTCTGTTATATTTATATCTCAATAGGGTAGCACCTCATCGACCATTTACTATTATACCTCAGTCCTGAGCAGTCTGTCTCCTCTAGTGGTCCTCAATGATCATGGTAAACTGCGGTCTTGGATAGATTCACCCCTTGATGTGCAGTCCTGATTAGTATGCATAAAATAACATTGTGTCAACAGGCATGTAATAGCCTTTTAAACAAATGTAATTGTACATTAAACAAACGTGACGGTTTTGGTTTCTTTGGATATCAAGAAGAATGTTCTTTTCAGTGGAGCCTCAGATTGGGGTCACGCAAGTGTTTCCTCCACTTCTAGCCCACCCCTGTCACTGTTAGAGGTCACGTAAAGACGAGGAGGAGGAGGGAGGAAGCAGAGGGGAGGCTTTACCTGTGCAATGTGCTGTTCCACTCATAGGCACAGATCCACAGAGGGGTGCTAAGCCGTAGCACAGCTTTACTCCCCATTCATATGAATGACAGCTGAGTCGTGCCAAAGCTTGGCACCCTTCTGTGGATCTGGGCCTAACTGATATGTTTTCCTTTTCAATGGGTCCAGCACATTGTGTCGAATATATGAATTGTGCCCTGTTTGCTTGTTATTTGAATATCAACTGTATATCATGAGAAGAGGGTGGGTGTGAAGGATTTGCCTTCAAACACAAGGTTCCTCAACCGACGTTCTCACCGATAATGGATTATGTAACACCATGGAGACAATTTTTTTACAATAATGTCAAAATAGGTGATTAATTAAAAATAAAATAAAAAAACATTTGCAATAATCTATTTTTAACCCATTTAAAACAAATATAATGTAATTTTTACAATGTTACTGTCAGTTGGAGGTTGTTCATTCTTAAAACTGTGCAATTAGCATTTTAACAGTATCTGATACATCCCCCCCCCCCCCCATTGAACATGCTGTGAAGCTGCTTCCCACTTCTGGAGAAGTGTTCAGCTCTAATTACGTGTCACTAAAATGTTCCCCGGCAAAGGGAGACGGCTTCACAGCATATTGAAGAAGGGCCATTGTTTGAGCTGCACATCTGTGACCGCGAACCAGTGCGTACGAGGGAGACATTTTCAAACGCCGATATATCTTTACATCACAATGGCTTCTTGGGCGGTAATAGCCAAATTATAACGGGACTAAGTTCTGACCCTGACATCTGACCTTGTCATATCATCGACAGCAGATTTTCCTTCAGAATGTTCTAGAGGACTTTTAGGAAAGATACAGGTGACCACATTTTTTTTTCTTCATCTTGGATAAATCTAAAAATGTAATCTATTCGTTGTTAACCAAGTTACACAATAGCATGTGCTATTTTTGCAATAAATAGCTACTCAATACGAATTTAAGTTTGAGTCAGTTGGACGTTCCAACTCTGGTGCTCTGCATTCCTAGTGTGAATACTTTACATATTTTCCTTTGGATTTGGAAGGGCCATCAAGAATCTACCTCTGCCATTATTACCTCTAATATGTACAATTATTATTGTATGAGAGTCTGAGTAGGAAATCCTCGTTGGAAGCTCAGATTGGCTCACATCAAGCTTTTTTATTTATTTTTATTTCCATTCCCGTTGGCATAAAGCCAATGGCAAGTGTGGTAAACCCCAAGTTTCCCCCTTGTCATGGCTAGAACTTTATTACAGTGTGAACAGAAATTGTATTTTCCATTGTTGGTAGAAAATGACATCTTTCAAACAATAGCCTGTATTTCCAGTTAAGTGCATTACTGATAAAAACAATTAAAGGCAAGAACCCTTGGGGCAACAACAAAAAGTGTTGTATTTAACTTAACATGTAGGTCATTTACAAGGACCTCCTCAAGGTCAAGATCTCGAAAGACCGTGTGTGCGGGTGTGTATTTTTTTTACACACGTCTGTACAAAAATATATATGTATATTTTGTGTAAAATATATGTGTGTGTGGGTGTATATATATGTACACATGTTTTTCTGTCATCAAATGGTAAGTGCAATGAAGTTAGAATTTGAAAAACATATTTTGCTTAAAATGATCACTGAAGTTGGCAGTGCCGTTTCCTTCCAGAACACCGGAGGCGGAACCATTTCATTGGAAGAGAATAAGCTCTCTATTATATACCATAAAGAGTGTTTAACATGCTTCAGATGCAGTTATCTCAATGCACTGAGCGACACAAGCTTTATCCTGAATCCCCTACTGCTTCTTACTATTCTTTCTTCATACTTGTAATTATACACTGGGGCATTAAAAATAGTTAATCTGAGGCTCGACTGTGCCTTTTGATGTATTTTTTTTCCCCCCAACCTGAATGCTACATTTTACACGCCTCTCTACTGTTAATGAGATTATCATTGTTCCACTATTGTAGTTTTCGTTTTTGTGTGGTTACTTTTCTGTTAACTTACACACTTTAGTTTTCCATCATAACCACAATGGCTGTCCGTTCGTGCTCACTGACACACTGAAAGGAGAGTGGCCCATAAGCACATGCTGGAGTGCTGCCATTGCTTTCAAACGTGGTTGGTGAGGCATGGGGAAACTAGGGCAGAAGAGTAAAGATACATAACATGTTTTGGTCAATTCTTGAGTCACTGCAAAAAAGAAAAGGCCTCAATTTTGTGGCAAGAAGGGTTGGTCCCGACTTTTGATCCCGGCAGAGTCTGCTTATCAAGCTCAGTATTTGTTAGTCTCTTGAAGCATGTTAGAGGTTTCCTTTTCTTTCCTTCGACAAAGGTCTGTTCGGTGGATACATCACAGCTAGCAGATATTTTTTTTCTCCTCTAAGTCCTACGTTTGCTCCAAGTTAATCACTCTAGTCCAGGGGTCTCCAAACTCAGTCCCCAAGAGCCACCAACAGGCCGGCTTTTATGGATATCCCTGTTTCAATACAGGTGGCCCAATCAGTGGCTCAGCCACCTGTGCTGAAACGGATATCCATAAAAACAGGCCCTTGAGGACTGAGTTTGGAGACCCCTGCTAGTCTAAACATACAGTAACTTATTGATGCTCTGAGCAAAGTATTTTAATAAACACTGATAGATACTAAAATGCATGTGCTTTATTGTGACTCAGAGTTTTAGGTTAAAAACCAAAAATTGCATAATTTAATGTTGTATAAACAGAATCCTTAATCTGGTGACAAATTGCACCAAACTTGACACTATTTTAACCACGAGATTACCACATTTCAGACCAGTCTACTTGTAAATCAAGTTAGGGTCTTTTGAAAATAGGATTTGCAAGCAAAATACCCTGCACACAATAATGCCTGTATGACACTTTATTAGTGTTGTCATCTTTTAAAAATTGATGTGTACTGTAATTGTGGTTTATATACCACTCTTCTATAAGTGTGGAGTCATGTTACACACCCATTGTATTATTACACAGACAAATTGGCTTTTCTTTTCCTAGTGTTTTAATGGCGTTATCCTGCTAAAGATCTTTAGCAAGAGAAGTATTGTTAAAATAGTTTTTATTCAAATATTTCTCCTTCGAACACATTTGACATATTAAAGCTGCAGTTCAGTCTTTTTTTTTTTTTTTTTTTTAATTCATTTTTTTACTTCAATAGTTTCATGTGGGCAATCTCTAATTACCTAAAGAACTGTATAGCTGAAGGTCAATTCGTTCTCCATGTATTGATCGGTGAAATTTGGTGACATAAGTGAAGGGATATGTTTTTCGTCTGCTTCTGTCACTCAGTGGAAGCTCATGAATATTCATGAGCACTCCTCCACTGACATGTGCAAGGGGGAGGGCAGGGCTGACAAAGGGGTGTGACAGGACATGAAGGGGCAGTGCCTTAGCAAATGGTTGTTAAAATAGAATACAAGAAAATTGGTCTTTCAAAGTTGTTTTTCTAAAAACAGAAAATGCTAAAAGTATTTTTTCTTACTACAGAACTGATTTATTAAAAAAAACACACATGCAGGATATTGACTGAACTGCAGCTTTAAGTTATGTGGAGGAGATGGCAGCCATTGTATTGTGGGATTGCACTTTTGCCCTTTTAGGAGGATGTGGTACCATCCTAAAAAAAATTGTCAGCAGAACCAGAACAAACTTAGCCCTACAAGACACCAAGGAAATTGTCCGCTGTAGTTATTATCCTTCTGTAATACAGCCACGGAAGCCTGTATAGAAATAGACCCATAGTCATGACCACGGAGCTCAAAGGGCCAAGTATTAGTTGTACACTTAGGCTGGAATTCACAAAATGCTGATGTTGGATATCGCATTAACTTTTCGGGGTGCAATACCCTGCATCAGGACCTAGTGGATCACCCACTTAAAGGAGCAATCCAAGTGAGCGATTTAAAAAAAAAAAGAAAAGATTTTTATATATTTTTTGTACATGGTATTGAAGCAGGGGGTCTCCGGAGCCCCATTAATTTCAGCTCTGGGGACTCCCTGCTTCCAAAGATACTTGCTTACGTAGGGGGTGCTGGTAACCCTTACAAGTTTAAAGCTCTCATGTTACGTGGGCCAATAGGAAGCTACACCTATGAAGACACGGCTTTTTATTGGCCCGCAGAACACAGGAGCTTTGAAAAGCGACCATTACGTGATCCCTGCTAGCCAATGGGAGTGGCTACCGGCACCCCCTACTGAGGTAAGTATCTCTGGAAGCAGCGAGTCCCCGGAACTGAAATGAGTGGGTTCCAGCTCTGGACACCTCCTGCTTCAGTCCTGTGTTCAAAACAAAATTCGCAAAGAAATCACTCGCTTGGATTGTCGCTTTAAACTTGACTGATTTTGTTTTTAACGTAGGGATGCACCTCATTATAATCGTGGCGTTATGGAAGTCCACCTTAACTTCTCCTGGTGACACTCCTTTTAAATGGCAAGCTGCCGTACATAGGTGAAACCTTAAAGCAAAGTGCTCAGGATGAAAATGAGGCCTCCTGCTGATATTAATAAACAGATATTTGAGCTATGGTGACCCAAGTGGCACCTACTGTATCCATCAACTTCTGTTTTTACATTAATGGACATGTTGTCAGAACACCTTTTCAATGGTTTTAACCAGACCCTGAGCTAGCAGCATTTAGAAATCAGTTTTTGCTTTAAGCCCTAAAAATGGTTACAAGTTGTGGATGTAATCCTCGGAACAGTTTAATTGAGAATACTTCGTCTCCGACAAACTATTCTATATTCTCCCAACATAAAGGAGTAAAGCATGGTGATGTACAGGCCAGTAAAGCACAGATTAAGGGACTATAGGAGTTTGTTTCAAATGAGACAAACACAGTCACTGTTATTGTGCAGGATTCAATGCTTTTGCATTGGTCTAATGTACTACATTTCAAAAAGAAAGTCTAAAGAAGAATTCATAAGGAAAGGGGAAGATCAGACTTAATGTTGCTTCTGTCATAATTCTTAAATAAACTAGTGTTAAAGTATCTCGGACCAAACACTAGTCAATGCATCCTAAACAAGTACTATTCCTAAACAGGTACTAATCCTAAACAAAGCCGAGATTAATTTGTTCTTGATATATGCATTAATATTAATTTCCAAATCAGAACTATAACTGATGTTCCAGATGTATATAAGAGCTCAGATTTAAAGCCAGTATGGGCCATAAGCAATCCTGTGCTGTAAGCTACCTTCCAGTTCCGGAAAACACCTTACAGACCATTGGCTTCAATGGCGTATACAGGGGCAAATGTTTTAAATTGCAGCCCCCCGACCTCTTACCTGCCGTCCCTGACATCGCCTCATCTCTGCGACGTCACGGTGTCGCGACGTCGCGTTGGCGTGGATGAGAAGATGCAGGAGGGGAAGCCAGAGAGAAGGCAAGAGGCCGTTACAGAGGCCCCCGCGCTCTCTCCTGGCAATCGGTTTAAATGTTGTGGGGAAGAGCGTGGGGCCTCTGTAAGCGCGGGGCTTGATTTGAGTGCCCCCCTTAAAAAAAAGTCATGCCCCCCCAGTTTGCACACCCCAGGTGTATGAAATAACAGAGCCTACACGTTTGCATTCAAAATGTGTAAAGGAGACTTTGGGGTTTATTGATAAAACTGATGGTGCCGATGGGGGCCATATTTCACGGATAACTCCCATTGACTTCAATGAGCATTTCAAGGCACTATCGCAGTTGAATCAATAACCAAGTGGAATGTTATATATGAAGTCCCACATGTATTCTGATATATTTCTTCTCTTGGCACCGCTAAGAACATGAGCTTGTGAAGTATGTTTATTCTCTTTCAGTTCTTTTTATTTATTTTTAGCTGTGGCATTTTGCAGCAGTAACTAAAATGTAGCTATGTTATTCCAAATTGCTTACTTCAGAGCCCATTATCGGCTGAAATAGGGAGAAAAGACACAGACTCTGTAAATAATGACACAGAGTTTAAAGCAGGGGAACCTGGTTCTAATCCCAGTGTCCCTTGTGACCTTGGGGAAGTCACTTTATCTCCCTGTGCCTCAGGCACCAAAAGCATGGATTGTAATCTCATCTGGGCAGGGGCTCCTTTCTCCCACCTTCTGTGTACACTGTCGCCTCTATACAAGAAAACCATAATTATAAGGTTGATTTAATGCTGTCTGTTTTTTGATCAATATTGCCATGGGCATTGCAGTTACCTACATTTCTTTAATGCTCTGTAAAATGTATAGCTACAGTTTTTTTTTATTTATTTGACCTTTTACTATCCTTTACGCTGGATATTGTAATATCAATGTGTGCTCTTGTGACACTGGTTCAATCAATTCCTCTATAACTGTATTACTTGCTGGAAGAGATGCACACGTAGTCTATGTTATTGCACCCGTTAACGCGTCAATGTTGTAAGAAACCAACGCAACGCGTTACATGACACCTGGCCGCGGTTCATTTTGCATTTCTCGACATTTTTATTAAAGGCTGTTTGCTTATTAAAAGATGTAGGAAACCTACAGCGTAAAATACTTTGCTCAGCTTTATACTAAAACAAATTGTATTCCGATGCAGTTAGCAAATGATTGAAATATAAAACTGTGTGTTCTAGATATAAAGACTTTGTGGTTTCTGAACTGGGACAGTTATGACTGGAAACTGAATAGCCAGAAATTAGTACCCAAATAAATCATGTATTTAAAAAAAAAAACAAATCCTCCTAGGGTGTTCAGCAGCTTATTTCCACGTTTTCTATTTCAGCATAGGTTACCAATATAATAAAAAAAATCCGTACACTATTGTACAACGGGTGGACATGTATGATGCATAATTGTTGAGTATCCCAGATTTATGTATTAAAGAAATGGCTCGATACCATTCATGGTCAGTTTGTACATGGTGAATTTCATTCCCTGGGCTAACTCTTGGCAGGAAGCTCACACTCCCAGGCCCACTCAATATGATATAAAGCGAGCTTCCCCTACCTTCCGAAGCTTGCAGCTCCAAGCAAATGAACGGAGCCAAAATGTTCCTGAGCAATGGGAAGACGGCTTAACAGCCTAATGAATAGGGGTCATAGTGGCAATTTGAATGTATAACTTGAGACTGGGTGCTGCACCATTCTCCAAAGGCCTTCCCATGGCTTTGAATATTTTTCACTGCAAAATATAGAGGGCTCTGATGTTGTTTTTTTGGTATGTTATTGTTCTGTAATATATTAATGATTGATATATTATTGATTGATATATTATTGATTTTATTTCATGTTTTTAGCGAGCTGAATTTTCTAATGTACCCAGCACGCCCAGACTTTTCTTTCTTCAAGTTATTTTTCAATTAAAATGATAACATTTGGATTTTCTTTTTTCAATTTCTCCTTCTGTGGTGATTAAATTTTTTTTTTTATCTTCAGTTTTATGTGTGGGGGTCCTATGTACAGCTTACAAGAGAGAATTAATGCATGGAGATCTGCTAGCTGCATATACAATCCCGGGGACAACTAGGCTGTATAAAGAGAGCAATTTTAATACAATATTAAAATACAGTATAACATATAAAATAAAAAACAATTGATTACACTAAAATAATTTTACTGAAAAGAATTATACTAAAAAGAACTATCTGTGCCTTGGCATAGGAACCAGATGTCTTGAAACTTGCTCCGTTTGGTGTAAAATTGGAAACCTACCCACCAAAAGTGACTAGGACATAAGCGTTATTGAAATGGTCTTATCAGCATATGGGACCGCTTGCTGCGAGGTGAAATTGCGTCAATCCACGGAAGAGGATCTCCTTTTCTGCTCGGGTGTCTGCTTGCTGCACACTGCTTGCTGCTTTCTCCCAGAGTTCAGCCGATCAACTCCTCCTGTGACGTCACCGCTTGTTCTCCACAGCTACGGTGTCTCAGTAATGCCAAAAGACCTCCTACATGTTTCGAAACTCCTAATAGTGGGTTTCTTCCTCAGGGATAGTGGAAGAAACCCACTATTAGGAGTTTCGAAACATGTAGGAGGTCTTTTGGCATTACTGAGACACCGTAGCTGTGGAGAACAAGCGGTGACGTCACAGGAGGAGTTGATCGGCTGAACTCTGGGTAGGAGATTCCAGATTCACTTCTTTGGGCAGCTCCAGGACTACCTTGGACTCTATATCACAGTTTTTTTGTAATTCATTGTTTGCATGAGCGCTATTGTTAACCTTTATTTTCACTATGCATATACAATCCCGTCGAATGGATTGTGCAATGCTGCAAGTCGCTCTACTACAGACACAGCACAGCGCAACCCCACGCTGCGTATGGAAAGTGGTTAAAGAAACACCCGTAGAGCTTTTCTAAACGTTTCTTACTAAGAAATATGTACCAGATTCATGTCTTTCAAAGGTGTGTATGTATGTATGTATGTATATATAGATATATACTGTATATACACAGTATATGTGTATGTATATATATATATATATATATATATATATATATATATATATATATATATATATATATATATATATATGCAAATGTAAATACAACTGTATGCTCATCTGCCCACCTTTCACCATTATCACCCAGCACACAGCACTTCTACTGCAGCAAGGGATTCTGGGAAATGACATGCAAATGAGCACACAGTGCCACTTTTTGCTTCAAAAACCATTATATATATATATATATACACATATATGTGTCCATGGCCTTAATAAATAATACAATGTAAAGTAGCATTCTCACCTACTCTCTCCCCCTCCTCTCTGGTTATGGGATTGGAAGTGTGGGGGTCCTCTGCCCCCTGAGATACTTACCGGTGACGTTTTACCTAGTTTCAATTTCCCGTCACGGGAATCAAAACGGATGTGTGAGAAACAGTTAATTAAGTCTCATGCAGTTCATCCAAACGGGTGGTAAGAGGAGTTTATGCCAATGAAACCTCACCCTGTTTTTGGCTACTAAGAAAAGGGCGGGAAATGCTGGGCAGAGATGTACAATATCAGTCTTATCGTTATTCCCCATGTAACAAGCTGACAAAAGTGTGGCAAAAAATACTTGCACACATTGGGCGTTTACTCATTGGACTGCGATAGTGCTGATCAGGGCGGTATCGCTCGGAAACGCTCATTGTGTTGGAAGATTCCGTGCGATAGTGTACTGATGGGCACTATTTCCGTTTTAAAGAATAACCCGCTTGAAATCCTTTCTTTAATATGCTGTAAAGCTGCCTTCTTTGTGCCGGAGACGGTTGTTGTCCTGTTCATTTGAATAGAGCGAAAGTATTCCCCAGCACAGGAAAGTAGCCTTATAGCATAGGCAGTCGGTGCTTTATGCTACAGCCCCAGGCCTCCCAGCTGCACGCGCGCCTAGTGCCATGGCGGCGCGTCCAGAGAATACAGCCACGATCAGTCTATAGGGAAGCGCGGGGGGTGGGGCCACGATGGGGGCGAGGCCATGACGGGACATATCTGCCCTGCCGTTGGCTGCGCGCCGACCATGTGACCGCATGGCGGCACGGGAAGACGGAATTCTTGTCTTCCCTGCCAGTGTACGCGTCACAGCGCTTTGCCGCCTTGACTACCGGGGACTCAGCCTTAGACACACACATCTCTAATCTAATCATCAATTGTATGGCAACAAAGCCATTGATGCGGGTCTAGGACACTACCCTAACTGGTAAAACCACAAACGCTAACCCCAACTGCGGGCGGTGGCTCAGTGTCCGGCAGAGGGTCCGTTTGTGGCCGAACGTCAGCGGTCATTTGATTGCGTCGAAACAGCGACCAAGAGATTACACTAATGCTTTGAACCAGGGGTGGCTAACTCTAGTCCTCAACGGCCACCAACAGGTCAGGTTTTCAGGATATCCCTGCTTCAGCACAGGTGGCTCAGTCAGAATGACTGAACCACCTGTGCTGAAGCAGGGATATCCTGAAAACCTGACCTGTTGGTGTCCCTTGAGGACTGGAGTTGGCCACCCCTGGTTTAAACCATCAATATAGTATGAAACAGTAACTCCGTGAGTAAAAGGCGCTGACTGGAAACAAACGACTTTTTTTAAAGTAGGGGATCCTGGTTTGAATCCCTGTGTCCGGCTCTTGTGACTGTGGTCAGTTCACTTGATCTCCCTGTGCCTCAGAATCTACATTCTTGTATTTTAAGTTCCAAGGGCTCAGTGTGCCTGCAACATTTTATCTACACCGCACTATACAGAAACATATATTATTAAAGCAGCAGTTCAAGCAATATCCTGTATGTGTTTTTTTTAAATAAATCAGTTCTGTACTATGAGAAAATACTTGTAGCATTTAAAAAAAATGTTTTAATGACATTTTTAATGTTTCTAATGTAGGAATCATTTCCAAAGTGACAGCCCCTGCCCCTTCTGATAGGCTCTGGCTCTTTAGCCCCGCCCTCTCTCTAGCACTGAACCAATTGTATCTAGTAACTGCCCAGTCAATCATATACCAGGAACTACATTGCCCAGAATGCTGTGCAAGAATTGAATTAAATAACCCGGAGCAAGCAATTGATTACAGGAGAACATATCGATCTGCAGCTTAGCTAATCACTTGTCAGTGTGCAGATTGTATTGATGCACATATTGAATGGGAGAAAAAATATATATATTTTTTTGAAAAAAATGGCAGCTTGAACTGCAGCTTTAATATAGCACAAACCTTTCATACATGGGCTTCTAAGAGCTTTGTTGCCTGTAACATGCTCTTTTCTTTTATTTGCCAAAAACAGGTTGTGTTTGTTCTTCTTTGTCATTCACTTTTCTACACCCTTACACTTACTTCATGGTATCCTGTGGTATTTCCAAGTACAATATTTGTACGGTGAGAGCGTGCCTGATTACCAATAATCTCTCTGTAATCTGATCTAGTGACCCTTTCTGTAATAAACTCTTGCTTTGAAAATAAATGCGTGGAACTAATTATTTCTTTTCATTTTAACGGTCTGCAACTTGGTTTTTAAGTTGCATACATAAAAATCAAACTACAGCAGATGCTTTATATTGCAGTGTTTAATACAGCAGTGGTGCTTACAAAACGGGGTACATTTCCTGTGCATACAAAGTTTAAAAGAATTGCGTTGTCTACAGGTGACATTTAAGACGTCTACTCCTTAATGTTCCCTGGCCACTGCCTTGAACAGTCCGCATCACCAGCCAGCTGTTTGAAACATGCATGGTGTAAATTAGCCTAGGTGGAACATGAGATAGAGGCCCAGATGCACAGAAGGCTAAGCCTTAGCATGATTCCTACAGCTTGTGGGGTTGCCAGGAGTCCAATATTGAATTGGACTGACCTGGATTTGGACACTCTGTTCAGTAACAAATGAGGGGTAATAACGGTCATGACTGTGTATACCGGTATTACCTCTCTGGACATAGTGACCCAACCGGCTTGGACATGTGACCCATATACTATTTTTACATTTCATACATACACTAAAGATATAACCAAATCCACTGTACATACAATACATACTGCTTTTGTTAGGAATAGTTTAATACCTAATGAAATTATTATTTCCTGTTTGCAGTGATTCACAAGGGGGATCCTGCTAAGGGTACACACATTTATTTCACGAATATTTCTCTGAAATGGAGTACTGAAGGATTTTATAGTAAAGTTTGTGTTGAGGTTGAAAAATTGTAACTTTCTATAGTACAAATAAGTGATTCTATAAAACTATCTAAATGTTATATGAAATTCGTATTCATTATAATCTAATTTATTATGTAAAATATTATATTGGCAACATGGGATTTTAGTCCTAAATTCTCTGTAGAGCATTTTTCTAAGATTAGTATTGGTTATAAGGTTGGAAACTTTTACAAAATACTTTTGACTACAGTGTATATTACAAAAGTCACCTCATTTGAATTATTTAGGAGATATGCAGTAGTGGGTCTCCTTTGATTTATCAAAGAGTTGTGGGCAAAGCAGGCCCGGGAAAGAGTTACACAAGAGGCCAGGTACACGAAGCTCTGTAATTATATGCAAAACTGCCAGCAAACCTCATTCGTATAGGTTTAAAAAAAAAATTCCAAACATTTTTTTATTAGGCATTTGCATAGTTAGCAGACATCGTGGATTACATATTGCCTAATACAAAAACATTTTTTTAAGGGTAAGATAGAGAATAATATCACCCAATTGGGTGAGGCCCCTGGGCCACCTTGTGGCCCTAAAAGAGAGAGGCTAGAAAAAGAGAAGGGAGGGGGAGAAGGATGGAGAGAGAGCGAGAAGAAGGGGGAGGGAGGGAGAGTTAGTCTCCCTCCCCAGCCGCCGAGAACCAAGACCCATCAGTTTGGTTTAGTTTCAGGGGGGTCTGAGTCATCTAGATCCAGATCGCTCTATCTTCCGGCAGAGGCCAACTTTCATTAGTATAGCTTTAATATTTTGTTAAATTGACATTAACATTGCGTTGGCTTCCAATAACATGGTGCCAAGTTTGTTTTAGCCTTGCTCCCATCCAGGACCATGGATGAGGCCTTTTTCTTCCCTCCATCAAAACCCATATTTCAAGGCCTGGATGGAAGCAACGCCACCTCTAGGTATGACAACAAATGTTCCTTTACTTCCCTGTGTTTACCTTAATGGCCTTTAGTGTATATGCAGTGTTCGGAAAACGCCTCATCGTTAGCAGTAACAGCCATGCAAACTTAACGCTACTCTATTGAAATGAGTAAAACGTAACATTAGTGTTCACGTTTGTGGATGAGCAATTCTGTTAACTTCCCTTTAAATAGCCTAAGGCTAAGGCCCCGCTGCACGCGCCCGCACAGCCGCCTTGCTTGCCGGCGGCGCGTGCAAGTCACTGCACCGCGATCTGCGGTCTGCAGTGAACTTGTTTTGGTGTGGGGGGCGTGACCAAAAAGGGTCAGGTGGGCGCGGCCATGAGGTGGGGGGGCGGGGCCATTACACACACACAGGCACACTGTGCATACCAAGCCGCCTCCCTCCCATAGCTTCAGACAGCTCCCCTCCTCCCCTCCTCATTGGCTGCCTCGCGCACCACGTGACGCGTCAGCGCTTCTAATCACCAGAAGCTTGTAGCTCTGGCCGGCTGACGCGTCACAGCACGTAGTCAGCCACGTCGGAAGGAGGCAACGGGGACCACCAGACTTGAGGTAAGGGGCTGGTGGCCCGTGCACACCGCAGCGGGTCCTCAGCCTAATTGAGCTTGGTTTCATCTGAGTCAGCAGGGGCAAGTAAATGTTTTTTTTAATATACTTTTGAAGCAATGTGTGGCGTAGTCGAGATATAGAAATTAGCCGGAAGGCAAAGAGTCCTAGTTAGTTTGTCGTTTTGAAGCCCACAAGCAAAACGTACGTGGTTCATTTTTTTATTTTTTTCCCCCACATTTTTGCTCAAACGACCATGTGCAGCATTTGCCAGACTTGCTAAAAGACTTGCTCATTCATGTGGGTTTCTATGCAGAAATTCTTACTAGTTATTTTTTTTGACAGGACTTGGACACCACAGCATTTTCACCACATTTACAAACTTTGGCGACGGTTTCTCCCAGTTTGAATTTTTAATGTATATATATATTACTAAATATCAATGCAGGCAGTGGGTCTGAAACTGTTGGAAAAGCAGTATGCAAAGCCATACGTCAGTACAAGGTATACTAAATCATTGGAAATTCTATGAGATTTACCAGAAAATAATTTAGGGCCCCTCAGGTGTTAAATGTGCAATTCTAACGGGCTAAGAATACAATCTGAAAATAATGTGTTTCAAGGGTCTATTTCTTTTTGCTATTTGAGAAAACATCGTTTTGTATTCTTGGATCAACTCAAATGCATATACATGTCTATGCTTCGTTAAAACCTTGTGTATTCAAAACAGGGATGAGGCGATGCATAATTCAAATGCATTACATACGTACATTGGGAGAGGGGGCAGGGCACAAGCATAAAAAGTGATATAATGTGGCAGGGATGATAAATTAGTGAAGAACAATTCATTTACTGTACTTTCCTTTCAACTGGAATCTGTCACTCAGCTTAATGGTACTGGAATCCTCACTTACTCCTCGTACGTTCTGTTACACGTTGAATGACTGGAGGAGCGGTGGTCTCTAGTCCAGGGGTGCTTAACTCCAGTCCTCAAAACCCCCCCAATAGGTCAGGTTTTAAGGATACCCCTGCTTCAGCACAGTTGGCTCAATCTGAGCCTCTGATTGAGCCACCTGCGCTGAAGCTGGGATATCCTTAAAACCTGACCCGTTGGGCGGGTTTTGAGGACTGGGGTTCAGCACCCCTGGACTAGATGGCGGACGAACGGCAGACTGATAGATGTAGGAGCATTGCCATGAATAGCTTTCCCCCTGAAGAATGCAGTAAATGTACAGAATATGTACAGATTAGGTAGCATTTTACGGCGGGGCTATTTTGGTGGCAATGTATGGCAATGTCTTACTAATAAAATCCCTATGGCAAAGAAGGGAGTTAACCCTTACCTCCCGTGGGGCCCTCCCACCAACCCCCATCAACCATCCTCCCACCCCAAACCTCCTAACCCCCCCTTGTCTTCAGGAATGGCGTATGAGTTATGGGGGTTGTTGGCCCCCAGAGGGAGGTAGAGAGTCACCTTTGTTTACCATATGGGTTAATAAGGCATTTGCCCATCACTACCATATTAGCCTCTTTTCTCAGCAAGGGGATAGGTAGTGTATGGGGTAAGGTGTTTGAAGTGTTTTTATCGCTTTGGTGGCTGAAGGCATTCCTTTGCAATTCATTAGTAACCTCTGGCATCTAAGGGGTTACATCATTTTCTGCTACAAGTTAAACATTTTTTTTTTTAAATAAATCCTATTAAATTACCCTATGGTACAAAAATATGATATCGATTTTTTCCCACTATTCTCCCCAACAATTGTATCACAAGGAATGTTTACCACTTCTTTTGCTGGTAAAGTTATTTACTGCATAGGTTACGTTATTATCACCACCTATTTATGAAAACCTCATTCTTACAGAATGCGGCAATACTTACTTACATTAGCTTAAGTTTTAACGGGTGAGTGCATCTTGGCCAAACTGTTCCTCTTACAGAAATGTACAGTAGTTGATGTCGATTCAGAAATGGATATTAAGAACAAGACTAATAAAATGGACTGTGTTTAACAACCATCTTTTATTAGGCTGCCATAGTATGGAGCATTTTTCAAGACTGTTAATATGAATGCATAACCCTATTTGTTTAAATCACGAAGACTTGAAGCCCAAGTGGTTCAAAATGTATGAATATTTTCTCTGTGATTTCATCTCGACTGAGCGAGATATTTTATTTTGCTGGCCAATAGGGGTAAAAACAGAAGCCTGAGAGCATATATCACCTGCAGTGGCAGCAGTAGCCGAGACGCATTGTGTATCAGAATGCTGTTACTACCATTGTCTTCAAAGTTACTTGTTACTGTATACCGAGCACCATCTTGCCATCATGTGCAGTGGTGTAGATGGAGTGTTAGGCCAGGTCCCTGCTGCCTGCTGCAGCGCCCACGATGGCAAGCGCTGCGGGGACAAGAGCCGCCCCTCAATGGGGCCGGGTGCGGCGGCCAGTTTTTCCTGCAGACAGGAAAATTGTGATCAATACTAGCGACGGAGCGCTAGGCCACGCCCCCTGGCGGTTCAGCCAATGAGGGCGAACCTGCCGGGTGACATGGCCGCGCCCCCCATCACTCCCCACCCCTGTCTTTCTCCCTGCTGCACACTGCAGACCGGGGAACATAGCTGCATGCACCGCCAGCCTGGCAGGGGCGCGTGCAGCGCAGACAGCGGCCATAGCCTTAGGAGAGAAACTGAAACTGGGCTTGTAGCAGAAGTAAAAATGAAGAAGAACAATGGGGAGAGAGACAATAATGGGTGGCAGAAGAATTCTGAACGTAGGGGATGGCAAATGTAATGAGGAAGAGTGGGGTATGATCACAGGTCCAATGGATTTACTTTTTGAAATGCCACTGGTCTACTGTTCATGAGAACGCCATGTTACTAAATGGAATGAAATTATTTAATTGGTGAACATTCACATTTATTCCTAACTAGTTCTGTAACTAAAAGGAGACTTTTCAAGGCCCCTCTGGCAGATGTGATAGTGTTGCATTGGTTTGCTAGCTCCGCTTGAGATAGTAGAGGTTTGGGCTCCCTGTGATACTGCAGTCTCTCATGCGGTACATCCTGAACCTCTCCATGGAAAGGAATGACGCATGACTTTTCTTTCTTCTATCGTTTGTTTTCTTTTTTCTCCTTTTTTTTTTTTTTTTTTATTCCCAGCGTATTCGACCAAGCTCAGCAGGTTTCCCATCTTTCATTTTCATGATGATCTGAAAGATCTGTGCATCAGCGCTCTGAGCCCGAACACGACCAAGGCGACCTTGTATGCTCTTAATGTGTGGAGGTACTGGTGCATGACAAAGGGACTGAAAGACTACATGGACTTCACTAAGGTGAGGAGACCTTCTCTTCAATATCTTACAGTGCATTGAAGTGGCAGTACTGCGTATTGGTGCATACACATATACATATAGACATATACACACATATACATATCCAGGGCTCGACAAATGTGGTCGCCCGGGCGACTGCATTGTGGCTGCTGTCGACTGCTTACCTGCAGCGGTGTCTCCCTGTCTTCTCCGTCTTGATCTTTAAAATTATATTTTTCTCCTGCAGCCCTATTCAAAATGGCCGTGTGGCGTCATAGGATGCCGCGCGGCCATTTTGAATAGTGCTGCAGGAGAAAAACATGATTTTAAAGGCGACAAGACAGCAAAAGTCCGGGAGACGCCGTCAGGACACCGCCGCAGGTAAGTGTCATGGGGTGGAGGGGGGGTGCGAGTGACGTTTGGGGGGGGGGGGCGAGTGGGTTTTGGCCCAGTTTGTCGAGCCCTGTACATATCTACATATACACACATACACATATATACATACACACAAACACATTATTTTATTTATTTATTTTCCACAACTTCTCAATGTTTTTAGTTTGCTTAAAAAGAAGTTAAATGTGTATTTACTTTTAGCTGTTAATATGTATTTATTTTCTTGAGGTCCTATGTAATTCTAATATAACTGTTGTCATTGTTCTTGTGTGTAACCGCTCTGGTTAATGGTGGCTGCGTTATTTAAACAACCACCAAGGAGTCTGGGTAAAAAAAAATGTAATTTAAAAATACAAAGAATAGATCAAAATTGTAAAAATGCTGAAAGCATTGAGTTACCATGGAGTCATTAAAAGCGGAAAACAAATATTTAAAATAAAAAAAATGCTTTTTAAATCAAATTGTGTCAATTACATGTATATTTAACTCATGAAAAGTGACACTGCAATTAGGTAATTTTGGTCATGAGACACATTTCCCTCACCTCTTGTGAGGGCGGGGTGGGGGGGAAACAATTGTGGGGATGGGGATTGTTAATTTAAAGGCTTGTGTCAGATGTTTCATTTATCATCCACTACTTTCACTTTATATGCTGAGTTTGCGTTTTTGGGGTGTAATCATTGATATACGTTTACCATTGTCATTGGTTAATAGCCATTCATCTGAATGGCCCTAAAGGAGCAATAATTGCAATAGCACCGTTTAGTTGGGCATAGCTATCAATTTTAATTTAATATAATGCAGGTTATCACTTTTTTTGGATATTCATTTAGAAAGAAAGCTGAAAATAATGAAGAATTATACCTGTGTAGTTAACATTGAAAGTATAGTGTACAACAGGGGCGAACAAACTTTATTTGCTGTGCGTCCCCACCCCCCCTGCCCTGCTCTCCTCTGTCGGTGTGCCCCCCTCCCTTACCTCGTGCGGTGTCATATGACGCCGCTGTGTCGTGTGACGTCAGATGACCCCGCGGCGTCATTTGATGCCGCGTTGCCATGGTCACATGTCCTGGAGCCGGCTGAACCCCGGTAAGTAGAGGTTGCAGAGGCCTCGCACGGCCCCGGCATTTAATTTAAATGCCTTGGGGAAGAGCCCGGGACTTCTGCAACCGTTCCGCGCCCCCCAAAATAACTCCCGCCCCTCCGGGGGGAGGGGGAGGCGCCACCCAGTTTGCTCACAGCTGGTGTACAGTAGAGGCAACGTTTATTCTAACATTTGCCGTAAACTAGCCGGGTTACATTCTGGGTATGTGCTGGGTATGTGCTGGGTATGTTCTGGGCTAGTTTGAGGCACGTTTAAGGTATTTCTGCATTGACTAACGACCCATAGGATTAACACAGCAGGGATCCCTGGCATTCCAATTCAGTTTGAATGGGACTGCCAGCCCCCCCCCCCCCCCCCCCCGCTGTTAATCTGATAGGCCATTAATCAATGCAGAAATGCTGGGGCTAGTTTAAGGAAAGTTTAAGGCATGTATTCAGAATGTACCTGGGTGTTTCCTGGGTTTTTTGGGGAATTGCCACTGGTTTTTGGTTGAATAAGAGTTGCCTCTACTGTATAATACGGTATCATAATAATTACATTGTTACATAGTAGATGATGTTGAAAAAAGACATACGTCCATCAAGTTCAACCTGTGCTACATTTAGACGACAGATACTTTATCCTATATCCGTACTTACAGTATATTGATCCATAGGAAGGCGAACAAAAATACCCAGTGATATATCATCCAATGATGTCTCATAAGGGGAAAATAAATTCCTCCCGACTCCAAGAATTGGCACTCAGATTACTCCCTGGAATCATAGTAAACAATTGCATTTTTATTTACTGTGAGTAGTCTCAAAATTAAATAAGTGACTATTCTAATTTAATTCGCCACTTATTTATTATGCTTTATTTTCTTCCTGTTCAGAGTTGATTTTGAATGGCTTTATCATTGGCTGTAAAAGTCACAACTTGATAGTGTCATATTTATTGTCCGTTATAGTGCTTAATTCTTAGAAGCATTTCTATTTCCACCACTTTGTTTTACAAATTGGCAGTTTCCAAAATGCTATATACAAACAACAACAAAAAACCCAACTCTCGCATCAGTTTTAAACAATGTAAAAACCAGTGTGAAAAGGGACACGGTGCAATAGGGACAAGAATTTGGTAAACATACAGAGAAAAGAAGTCCCTAATGAATGCACTCTGTGCCGTAGTAAATTAATTTTAAATTAAAACCATTTTATATTGAATATATTAAAAATAAGTTACATTGGTATAATGAATCCATGACCAATTAGTAAATATGCATATCAGAGATACAAAAAAAAAGTAATAATATTCACACACTATACTGTACGGCTGCAATACAGTATATAACTGTTGGTATCGTCTTTCCCACTATATTAGATGGGTGACGTACAGTATGTGTTAAATACCAACAAATATATTTACATAAACTCCACACTCACTAGTTGAGTATGGAGCACAAAAATTCCCATATATCTGACTATGCAAAATGCCAGATAAGGGTGCAAACAAAACTGATAGTGAGTTAATTATTTACAATTATGCGCACATATAAGTTAAAAAACATAAAACCTATATATAGTCTTAATGCTCGTTAGGGTGAATAACTAAGCAAAAATATTAACTACTGAGGTTAACCTTGGTAAACAGTATATTAAAGCCAGTGAGTGTGGTATGTGTGATATTATACTGTGGTATCAGTATTTTTGGTGCCAAATAATTGCCACACCCACTGGCTTTAATATACTGTTTACCAAGGTTAACCTCACTAGTTAATATTATTGTAAATAATTAACTCACTATCAGTTTTGTCTGCACCCTTATATGACATTTTGCATAGCCAGATATATGGGAATTGTTGTGCTCCATACTCAACTAGTGAGTGTGGCGTTTATGTAAATATATTTGTTGGTATTTAACACATACGTCACCTAATCTAATATAGTGGGAAAGACAATACCAACAGTTATATATTGCAGCCGTACAGTATAGTGTGTGTATATTATTTAAAAAAAAAAGTATCTCTGATTTGCATATTTACTAATTGGTCGTGGATTCATTATACCAATTTAACTTATTTTTAATATATTCAATATTAAATGGTTTTAAATTTAAAATCAATTTACTACGGCACGGAGTGCATTCATTAGGGACTTCTTTTCTCTGTATCTTTACCAGTTTCCAAAATGGCAACAAGCTTTAGAATTTTTATAGACCAGAAAATATCAAAAATGGCAATCCTATATTTTAACAAAATATAGTGGCATACTGTATGTACAATATATAAACAGGAATTTCTAGCACATTCTCTGAATAATGAAGGGTTGTCAATTGTATTTATTTATTTTTAGAGATATATATATATATATATATATACAGCTCAACCCCGTTATAGCGCGGTCCTCGGGGGCCACCCGATCCGACCACGCTAGAACCGGGGTCGCGCTAATTTTTAAAAAAATGGCCGCCGCGTGCCCGATTGGGAGGGAGTAAGAAGGGAAGGAAGACGTGGCCAGAAGCCCTACACGTCCCCCAGCAGTGGCCCTCCGAGTCCAGCCACAACCTGCTCCTTACCTCCCACCACCGGCATCCATCCCCCTCCACCGGCATCCACTTCCTCCCCCCCCCCCCGAGGCCCCCACACCTACCGGCCCTCCGCAGCATAATCAGTTTTGGGCCTAGCCCACGCAGCCCTCCGAGTCCCAGCCTGCCCCTCACTCACCCCCCCTACTGGCATCCACAGCAGCCGACACCAAAGGTAGGGAGGGGGAGTGGGAGGTGTGGTGTAGTGTGCTGTGAGTGCTGTGTGCTGTGAGAGTGTGCTGTGAGTGTGCTGTGAGAGTGTGCTGTGAGTGTGCAGTGAGTGCTGTGAGTGTGGAGTGAGTGCTGTGAGTGTGGAGTGAGTGCCGTGAGTGTGCAGTGAGAGTGTGTGCAGTGTGCAGTGAGAGTGTGTGCAGTGAGAGTGAGTGCTGTGAGCAGTGTGCAGTGAGGGCTGGGAGTGTGTGCAGTGTGCAGTGAGAGTGTGTGCTGTGAGAGTGTGTGCTGTGAGAGTGTGTGCTGGGAGTGTGTGCAGTGTGTGCAGTGAGAGTGTGTGCAGTGAGTGATGGGAGTGTGTGCAGTGTGCAGTGAGAGTGTGTGCAGTGAGCAGTGTGTAGTGAGTGCTGGGAGTGTGTGCAGTGTGTGCAGTGAGAGTGTGCTGTGAGCAGTGTGCAGTGAGAGTGTGTGCAGTGAGAGTGTGTGCAGTGAGAGTGTGTGCAGTGAGAGTGTGTGCAGTGAGAGTGTGTGCAGTGAGAGTGTGTGCAGTGAGAGTGTGTGCAGTGAGAGTGTGTGCAGTGAGTGTGTGCAGTGTGTGCAGTGTGTGCAGTGTGTGCAGTGTGTGCAGTGTGTGCAGTGTGTGCAGTGAGTGCAGTGAGTGCAGTGTGTGCAGTGTGTGCAGTGAGTGCAGTGAGTGCAGTGAGTGCAGTGAGAGTGTGTGCTGGCAGTGTGTGCAGTGAGAGTGTGTGGTGCGTGCAGTGAGAGTGTGTGGTGCGTGCAGTGAGAGTGTGTGCTGGTAGTGTGTGCAGTGTGGCAGTGTTGCAGTGTGGCAGTGTTGTAGTGTGCAAAAAAAATGTAAAAAAAAAATTTTTTAACTGTTTTTTTTTTTTTCAAACGGGAGCCACGTGAAAACCGCGTTATAACGGGTCGCGCTATAACGTTGTTTAGCTGTATATATATATTGCCTCTGATAGAAATCAATGATTGCCATTTTCAATTTATCACATAAAACTTGAAGGCCCATGTTTATTAAGTGGTGCTATGTCTTCCGTCACAGGAAAGTGTCTTATGGAATAGCACTGCTTAGTAAAATGGGGCTTGCATGTTTTCCTTTAGCATAATCAATTGTAATCACATTTAGATTATAATCAAACTTTGTTTAATAATACATCAGCAAATGTATTTTAATATATGTGGCTGCCACATAGCTTGAAATGTTAGCAACACAATGTGATGTGTAGGCACAAAATCAATGATTTACGATTAATTATAATAATGCATCTGTGCCGGTTACATTAAATACTTAGGGGATTATTTGCTTAAGTTTCCTGGCGGCAGAAAAAATACTAACTAGGTAAGCAGAACAGATATATATTTTTTAACTAAATGTCATTCATCTTAATGGATTCTGTGTCACAAGTCCTAGTAGCATTTGTGGATCATGAGAAGCAGGACGTGAACTCAACCTCTCCTACATTTTAAAGCTTTTTAACTTTGTGAACCCGAGCATTTAGATCAGTGAAAGTCGGTAACTTTGTCGTACAGTAAATGGAAATACACCTTTATTACTGGTCACCTTCACATAGGCTCTATAATTGTTTGAACCAGCAGTATAATTAGATGGAAATGGTACTAACCAGTGATAGAATGAGGGGACCCTCATTCATTCTGTGTTTATTACTCCTAAGTGACATCTGACCTTTTTGTTTGTGTTGAAGGTCCCTGCTGTTAAGCTGAACGAACTCCTTGAGGACTTTTACGTGACGGTGAAGAAAACAGATGGGTCAGACTTTCTGGCGACTTCCCTCCACGCTATACGTAGGGGCTTGGACCGCATCCTGAAGAATGCCGGAGCTGGGTTCTCCATCACCAGCAGCGTCTTCAATTCTTCCTCCCAGAAGCTCAAGGAGAAGCTGAGAGTACTCAACAAAGCCGGCATGTCAGGCTCTCGCTCGCGCAACATAATCTACTTTTCTCTGGCAGATGAGGAGGAAATGTGGAGAATCGGATGCCTAGGTGATGATGGCCCGGTGCCATTGTTGTCCACAGTGGTCAAATACAATAGCCAGTTCCTAAACATGAGGACTTTACAGGAGCATGCAGACCTGATGTATGGTGATATTGAATTGCTCAAAGATTCAAACAACCGACCTTTCTTTGCTAGAACAGACAGTGTGAAACGTGAAAAGCAAGCAAACCCCAATAAGATGTGTTATGGACAGATATACCATGAGCACTCAAAAGGGCACAGGCGGTGCCCCTACTGTCTCCTATACAAGTACATGTACACTTACCGTCCACCTACCCAGATGGAAATTAATATGCCTTTCTACTTGACTGCTCGTAAAGAGGTCAGTGGAATGGAAAAGATCTGGTACGAGGAGCAGAGAATGGGGCTCCGTTCTTTGCGTGGTGTTGTCCCCAAACTGGCAAAACGGGTGAAGCTGGATCAATGTGACAATTACACTTTTGTCTCATTCACTCAGACATTCAGAAAGTTTGGACCCCTCAACAACTGTTAACAGCTTTAGCTCCCAGATTAATCAGTTAAGCTACTTGCACAATATTGACCAGCAGGATACGATAAGGGACATGTTTGAGGGCTAAATGTTTTAGAGGTATCACATGATCAAGTATTCATTACCCCAAGCATGTTACAAGAAAAAGATAAAGTTGACAAATTGTGCCTTTTAGCACCTGTGTTTAGAAAAGTACAAAAATAGAGTCGGGAAAGTGCATCACCAGTGTAATATAACTCTTGGAATATTTGTTCCAGGGGTCAGAAGAACATTTCCAGTGTAACGTTCTATTTAATATAACACTGTTATAGTCGTCCAGCTATCACAGGAGACTCACACACAAGCCCATTCACCAGCACGCTAGAAAGGACTCTTCTCTGCTGTTGAATTATGGGATACGTCTAATCGGTACCTTGTCTGTAAGAATGAGGTGCGGGGGGGGGGAGATCTTTCTGGGGAGCTGGAGCAGCCATAAATGGACTTTATCAAAGTCCCTGCCGTAGTATTCTGTTTTAGACAACCTGATCAAGGACCTTATCCCAAAGTTGACAACTCTAGTAGGATCCATGACAGATCCCAGGCCACAGCTGAGGCATCTATGGAAACATCGAAACAAGAACCTATTATAGATGTGAAACCATTACAGAAATAGCTGAGCTAAGCACCAGTTCTGCCATCGCCTCAGGAAGGACACCAAGCAACGAAATAACATCATATTTGTAGGCTGGAATGGTGTACAGTGTCAATTTTACACACATTCTCATACCATCTGGTAGTTTAGATGTTTGCAAAATGTTGATTTACACTTTCCACTCCACAGTGTTATTATACTTGAATATCTCAAATGTAGTCCAGCAGAAACATAGCTTACATTGATATCGATTTGTTTTTATTTAGTAGCCATGAAGTCAGACAGAACATTCTCCAGACAGAAAAGTAGTGCTTGACACTTCATTTTTTTTTTTTTTTTGGAACAGGGGGGGGGGGGGGGAGGGGAGTCTTCTTTTGGGTAGGAGTACAACATTTACAACAGTTCAGAAAACAGTACTTTTTGGAGAGAGGATACATTATTTAAAGTACCTTTTCAGGATTCTCATACTTTGCTAGTAAATGGAGTTGCTTTTAACACTAACCTGATTTCCATTCTACCCTCCTAGCTTCTCTTACAGGAGGGGAGTGACCAATAGGAACAAAGGTTATAGTGTTGATAGTTTTACTGCACTAGCTTTGAAAGGACTGGGCATTTTTAATTGGTTATTAATCAAAACCAGATGTCCAATACTAACTTTGAAACAGACTTGTTTTTTTTGTTGTTTTTTTAATGGAAAATACAGGTTATTTTCAGCATAGATGTTGCAGCTTCATTAAAACCACAATTTCAAAAACTGAAACTATAACTGAAAATGATTGCATCTTAACTGTTGCATTAGATTATTAGTAGTAGCACAACAGGGCCTCTTGAATCACATTGCTGACCCTTATGGCAGTATAGGGGTCAGTGAATCTTCTCTCCTTACTAATGGGTGAAAGTGCGTGAAAGACTTTGTTCAAACAAATTGTAGTCTCTGAACATTAGACCTTATTAATAGCTTTACTTTAACAAACTATTTAGATTTTATTTATGTGTTGAACTAATCAAAGATCAAAGCAGAAGTGCCTCAGTTTTGTGTTGTTACGATGATGATGATGATGATGATGATGATGATGATGATTATGATAATATATTGGCGTGAACCATTGTCCGTCACTTGTCCTTATGTCTGAAAGAGGATGTGTTTTCCATACATTGTACACTGGATCTGCACGCACTGCTGATGGTAATTTTAGAGAGCTACTTCCGCGAGATAATAAAGACAATGCTGTCTGTGTGCACTCCGAGTCGTATTTTCATTATCACGTTTTCATACTCTTCTGATTAAAATGACGGGTCCCAGGTGCAACGTTAAAGAGTAGTGCATGTTGGATAATCCTAGATGACCATGTGATTTTGTACTGCAGCGGCAAATTATCTGGGTAATTTGCATGTTCTCTTAATTTGGGAGACGACTAGTCACATACTTGCGGTGCAATTGGTTCACAGCTCTGTGTGATAAACAGCCAGGAAAGAGCCCTGCAATTTGAATGGTTTATTTCTTAACGTTCTGCCGTGTTCTATTTATATTATTTTTGCTGATGCCAGAATTTGTAAAACCAAAAAATGTTAAACCAAAATGACTGTTGAAGGACTCTTCAGATCATGATCTATATTTCCCAAGTAGTTTCCTACTAGAATACACCTGGTGGTAGAAGACACCTGGCAACTCATTGACTAGAATGGGTTGTTAAGGTGTCTTCCAGAGCAAAAATGTGCCTTATGGCAGAAGACTGCTTAGTAGATATGGCCCTATAGCTATCTAATTCTGGCAAACTTTGTAGTAGACTCTGCAACTGCAACTCACTTTTGTACCCACCATAACTTGCTTGTGTGTGGTTGTAGACTCTAAGAAGCTGCATCTGCATAATTTGAAACTTCTCTGCCAAAAGCTCTAGCTGGGGCTGGAAGATGTTCCAATTGAGACTTGAACTCTTCCTGCACGATGACTGAAAGTGCTGACTGGTGAAAATGTTGCATTCCGTCCCTAGTCTTTATGTAGTCAAGAAAACTCAATCTGTGCAGTAAGACACAGCAGGCTATTTCATAACACACTGCTGCATGACTAGTGGGCTGTGTGCATTTAGCCATGGGTTACAGCTGTGCAAGACACAGCAATAACTATGTATGACCTATGTAATTACTAGTGACTTCCTTTAGCAGGATTATTTAAAACATAGACTTAGTCTTCAAATTTCAACTGCACAGAGCATAGAAAGTCCTAAAATATAAAAGTACTTCCTTATGGGTTTTTACACAACTTTGTACAATAACCTAATAAACCTCTCCTCAAACTTCATTAAATATCTTTCTCCTATATGATAGTGCTATTAACTGAAAGCAACTTACAATAGTGTGAGTTAAATACTGTAGTCCAGAAATGAAAGCTACCACAGTTACATTTTCCAATCACACCTGCTTAGCTCGGCAACAAGGATTTTCTCTTTAAATTGCCCTTATTTGTTATTAGGTTGTAGGCGTTGTCACAAACGACATACCTGTAAGTACATAACTTGTATACAGTGGCGGCCGCCTTTATCCTCCTGCGGCCGCCACTGCGGGATTTTTAAAAATGCGGGCAGATGCGGCGTTTTTTCGTCCGTTTTTCCGCGCCGTGGGCGCTTTCAATGTAAAGCGCCATTAGCGCTTTTCTGTTGATGCGGCCGATGGGCGGGAAACTCTGTGAGAAACGGATAACATCCCCGCATTTTTCCGGGAAAGTCAGAGGATAGGAGGGGCCACAGCAGTATGTGACGATTGTTGCATGTCACCACCAAAGAGATATCACTTACAGAGTCTTTAGTCCCTGTTTACTAAAAAAAATATGTACTTAACACACAAAACTATTGAAGCAAAATGTGTCTGAAAATGTCATCTCTCTCCTATACGTGCAAAATTAAATCCGGGCCTAACGTTTACTTATTACATTTTAGATTTAATATACACAAATAGTACAGTGCTTAGGTTGCAGAAAAAGATTACAAAAACATACAGTACAATAAATGCAGACCGTTTCATCAAATAAAGCGGAGTAAAAAAAGATCGATCTAACTACGTTACCGCACAACATCATTAGATTACTTCAGCGAGGGCTTGATGCAGAGAATATGGTAATCCATGTGTGCAATAGGCAAAACACACCTCTCTATCTTGAATTTCTGATTTCATAACTAAACTGCAGGGTCTTTATTCTAAAACTTCTTTCATTGAAAAACACACTCACTCTCACTCTCTCCTGTCTCTGTCTCTGTCACTCTCACACACTCTCACTCACACACTCATTCACTCACTCTTTTAGGGCTATAGAGGAAACGAAGAACTTTAAACAACTTCCTGGACACACAAAATGTCCCATATTTTTATTCTTATGATACTTGGGAAGTTTTCTTCGCTGTTGTATTTGTGTAATGAACATACAGTACACACACGCATATCAAATATGCCAACACAACTTTGACTTTTGCATCAGAAAACAGATACTGTATCTGAGATCTGCTGTACATTTTGGAAAGTTGTTTGTTTGCTATGCATTTGGACACCTCTTAAGATATCGTGACAACATTCTGCATGATGGTTCCTGAGATCAAGGAGCAGATTTATGTCTACGTTTGGATATAATTCACCAATGACCTAACTGATGACCTAACTGATGATGTCACGTATGTATGTATATCTGTATATAGCTTTCATTGTATTCCAGGGGGAGCATGGAGGGAAATAGAACAAAAAAGACAAAAAAACAATCTAAGTGTAGACAGTTTTTAAATAGTGTAATATTAAGTGTCTTGTCTTGGCTCGTATGTTGTGCCTACTTACAAGATGTAAGTTGTAATCAAGCGGTTTAGACACACAATGGTCTCTGCTGAGGTAGTTGTTCTCCACTCTGTGAAGCGGTCTCCAGTTGTCAGCTCAGCAACCAAGTGTATGTGAAGAAAAATGATACCATAGTGCAGACCAATATAATGATAAAACTAAACTTTATAAATTTAAAAATGAACACTTACAATAAAAATGAATATATTAAGCATTGTTCACAATCTATGTGATCAGGGAGAGAAGAGTGTGTTATACTTCAGGCTCACCCGCCTCTTCCGATGGAAGGGAATCCGGTCCTGGGTTTGGCTGGAACTCACCCTTACAGGGCTATAGAGGTTCCAGGCAAAGCTCTCTGTGAATAGCTATTGGAATCACCTGGTTCTTGACTTACAGTGCAGTCTGCTTGATGCTGCCCTCTATGCAGCTCTGCCCCTATTGCTGTCTATGCTATTTAGGGTCAGCCATTCCCCCCCAGGAAGTTGCTGAGCATAATTCCTGTCTTCATGGTAACTTGTGCTTGCTACAAGCACCTCTGCTTGGCCTACCTTGGGCCTTCCCATTCCTGTGCTGAAGCACGGGATCCCCAGCATTAAAGCTTCATTGTTCTTGTGGCCTGTCTGCATATCCTGCTTCCAGGCCTTAAATCCTTTCTATGCCCTGTGTGAGGATCCGCCATCCTGGTGGCTGGAGATACCGTCCCCTCACCTGGAAACACCTGCTTTCACGGACACCCAGGATGCGCAGTCTCACGGCCCGTTATGCGCGCGCGGACCTTGCGCGGCCTCCAGTTGTCAGCTCAGCAACCAAGTGTATGTGAAGAAAAATGATACCATAGTGCAGACCAATATAATGATAAAACTAAACTTTATAAATTTAAAAATGAACACTTACAATAAAAATGAATATATTAAGCATTGTTCACAATCCCTGAAGTATAACACACTCTTCTCTCCCTGATCACATAGATTGTGAACAATGCTTAATATATTCATTTTTATTGTAAGTGTTCATTTTTAAATTTATAAAGTTTAGTTTTATCATTATATTGGTCTGCACTATGGTATCATTTTTCTTCACATACACTTGGTTGCTGAGCTGACAACTGGAGACCGCTTCACAGAGTGGAGAACAACTACCTCAGCAGAGACCATTGTGTGTCTAAACCGCTTGATTACAACTTACATCTTGTAAGTAGGCACAACATACGAGCCAAGACAAGACACTTAATATTACACTATTTAAAAACTGTCTACACTTAGATTGTTTTTTTGTCTTTTTTTGTTCTATTTCCCTCCATGCTCCCCCTGGAATACAACGAAAGTGACGATTTGCGGGACTAGCGAAACCAGTCCCTACCAGCTGGGTTTGAGCAGGGGGTTTGAACCTTTTATATATCATTTGCACGTTATTTGAGGACGTCTTTATTATTGTAAAATCAAATAGATTTTGCTAAAACCACTCACTGTATAGTTTTTAGTGAAACACTAATAGAGTTAGCGCCGTTTTTTCACCTTCACTTAGCACGTATCTGTATATAGCGCCATTAATGTACATAACTCTCCACAGCAGTAATACATGTGACAATCATATAAATAACAAATTACGCATATTGGGAAGAAGTGCTTCAGACATATAAGTGACATTTAGGAAAAGGAGTCCCTGACCGAAGAGCTTACAAATGACATGATCCTATTACACAACCTTCAAGCTAGCATTTAATCTTGATCACTTTGAAAATCCAATTTACAACATTAGCAAAAATACATGTGCAGCCAAAGTTGTTTAAGAGTGCGAGATCATTGTTTGGGACGAGAGTAGTGTTGCCAGGTGTCCAATATTGAATCGAACTGTCCTGTATTTGGACACTGTCTAGTAAACAATTAGAGGTAATACTGGACATGTATGTATCCGGTATTACCTCTCTGGTCATAGTGACCAGACCGGCTTAGAAGGGGGAGGGGGGGAGTTTTTTGCACAGGATTTCCCAGAGCAGGGAGAGAGCAGGGCTGTCACTAGGGGGCTGGGTAGCTTACTCCATCTTGATTGGCTGCTGGGTAATGTAGCCAGTCAGGAGTCTGGGGGTGGGGCCATAGCTAGGAGGAAACAGCATGGAGTGGAGATAGGTGTGTGTGTGTGTGTGTGTGTCTTGAGTATTTTTGGAGAAGTCACCGGGCAACACTAGACAAGAGTACAGTCTCTCAGAAACACGCACTTAGAACCTCAGAGGTAATTAAACAATTATGGGTGGAGGGGTTGTTTTAGCAGGGGATTTCAAATTAAAGCATCAGTCCAAGCTGCCGTATTTTTTTTTTATTTAGCTTTCCCCCCTTTAATATGTGCATCAATACAATCCACACAATGATAAGTAATTAGCGAAGTTGCCGATCGATCCATTCTCCTGTGATCGATCGGTGAAGATTTGGCTCAGGTGTTCACTAAATGGCCGTCAGTGCAGCACAAGAGGACCAAAGATGCAAAGTTCTGTGTGGAAGATCATGTGATCAGGCGGTTAGTAGATACAATTGATGCACTGCTAGAGAGAGGCCAGGGCTAAAAAAATAAAAAATAAATAAGGGGTGTGCCAGAGCCTGTTACAGAAGAGGATGGGGATGTGACTTTGTAAACGGCTGCTATAGAAACAAAGAATTTGTGTTGCATTATAATACATTAAAAAGGTCTTTAAAAATTGTTTTAAAAAAAATTGCTACAAGTATTTTCTCATAGTACAGAACTGATTTAATAAAAAAAAAAATAAACGAACATATAGGATATTGCTTCGTTTGCAGCTTTAAGAGAATAAACCATGAAATTATCCACTTCTAAATCAAAGTACTTTTTGGTTTCTTAGAGTTCCCGTGTAACGCTGGGTACTTACGCTTGATTGTCAGCTGCCCCAGCCATTGTGTCTTCTAGGAGTCCACTAGGTGAAACATTAGTTTGTTGTTTAAGAAGTGCCCACTGTGTTAATTAATTTCTTATGAATGGTGGTATTAAAATCAATGACAAAATGTGTTTTGGAAATAAAGTATTATTTTGAGCATAGGAAAAAAGAATGTGGTCCCTGGCACTCAGATAAAGAAATGAAAAAAGTACCAACTGTAATGTCCAGAGGGGAATGTCTCAGTCCATAGGTGGGTGGTGGCCCAACAGTCCAAAATAAACTGTGGTCCCCGTAGACTTAGGTTGCACGAATCCTCCTGTTATAAAAAGAGAAAACAGCAGACCATTGCACAGTACCCAAGTACAATAAAGGCACGTCTTATGCAGGACAAATGCCTACTTACAAGATAATGAACTGTTCTACTCGGTGGATATAGTCTGCGCTTGCTTCGGTGGATATAGTCTGCGCTTGCTTCGGTGGATATAGTCTGCGCTTGCTTCGGTGGATATAGTCTGCGCTTGCTTCGGTGGAAATAGTCTGCGCTTGCTTCGGTGGATATAGTCTGCGCTTGCTTCGGTGGATATAGTCTGCGCTTGCTTCGGTGGAAATAGTCTGCGCTTGCTTCGGTGGATATAGTCTGTGCTTGCTTCGGTGGATATAGTCTGCTTGCTTCGGTGGATATAGTCTGCGCTTGCTTCGGTGGATATAGTCTGCGCTTGCTTCGGTGGATATAGTCTGCTTGCTTCGGTGGATATAGTCTGTGCTTGCTTCGGTGGATATAGTCTGCTTGCTTCGGTGGATATAGTCTGCTTGCTTCGGTGGATATAGTCTGCGCTTGCTTTGGTGGATATAGTCTGCTTGCTTCGGTGGATATAGTCTGCGCTTGCTTCGGTGGATATAGTCTGCTTGCTTCGGTGGATATAGTCTGCTTGCTTCGGTGGATATAGTCTGCGCTTGCTTTGGTGGATATAGTCTGCTTGCTTCGGTGGATATAGTCTGCGCTTGCTTCGGTGGATATAGTCTGCTTGCTTCGGTGGATATAGTCTGCTTGCTTCAGTGGATATAGTCTGCGCTTGCTTCGGTGGATATAGTCTGCGCTTGCTTCGGTGGATATAGTCTGCGCTTGCTTCGGTGGATATAGTCTGCGCTTGCTTCGGTGGATATAGTCTGCGCTTGCGTCGGTGGATATAGTCTGCGCTTGCTTCGGTGGATATAGTCTGCGCTTGCTTCGGTGGATATAGTCTGCGCTTGCTTCGGTGGATATAGTCTGCGCTTGCTTCGGTGGATATAGTCTGCGCTTGCTTCGGTGGATATAGTCTGCGCTTGCTTCGGTGGATATAGTCTGCGCTTGCTTCGGTGGATATAGTCTGCGCTTGCTTCGGTGGATATAGTCTGCTTGCTTCGGTGGATATAGTCTGCGCTTGCTTCGGTGGATATAGTCTGCGCTTGCTTCGGTGGATATAGTCTGCGCTTGCTTCGGTGGATATAGTCTGCGCTTGCTTCGGTGGATATAGTCTGCGCTTGCTTCGGTGGACATAGTCTGCGCTTGCTTCGGTGGATATAGTCTGCGCTTACTTCGGTGGATATAGTCTGCGCTTGCTTCGGTGGATATAGTCTGCGCTTGCTTCGGTGGATATAGTCTGCGCTTGCTTCGGTGGATATAGTCTGCGCTTGCTTCGGTGGATATAGTCTGCGCTTGCTTCGGTGGATATAGTCTGCGCTTGCTTTGGTGGATATAGTCTGCGCTTGCTTCGGTGGATATAGTCTGCGCTTGCTTCGGTGGATATAGTCTGCGCTTGCTTCGGTGGATATAGTCTGCGCTTGCTTCGGTGGATATAGTCTGTGCTTGCTTCGGTGGATATAGTCTGCGCTTGCTTCGGTGGATATAGTCTGCGCTTGCTTCGGTGGATATAGTCTGCGCTTGCTTCGGTGGATATAGTCTGCGCTTACTTCGGTGGATATAGTCTGCGCTTGCTTCGGTGGATATAGTCTGCGCTTGCTTCGGTGGATATAGTCTGCGCTTGCTTCGGTGGATATAGTCTGCGCTTGCTTCGGTGGATATAGTCTGTGCTTGCTTCGGTGGATATAGTCTGCGCTTGCTTCCAATGCTTCTTCCCACGGACCCCACGCGGTACATAGAATGCCCCTGCTTTTCAGGACTCCGTGCATATTCCCATCACAGACAAACCAAGAATGAATATGGGAAAAGACCAATAGTGCAATAGAGTAACACTTTACTTAAAACAACATGAAGTGAGGGTGAGGCCGCGCCTATAGTGTCGTCGACGGCGACATGACGGGTGACGTCACTCATCGCCACTGGCAAAAGTTACATTTCGCCGGGCGGTGGCGGTGCGGGTTTCCGCCCATTTGATTGGTTCAAGGGCCGTCACATGAGCGACAGCCTTTGAAAAATCACATTTTGCCGGCTACCAGTTTTCGCGACGTCGCTCCGTTGCATTGTCGCCGTCACGCTTAGTATAAGCACACGCGGCGGCAATGCTTTTGTTTTCGGGTGACGTCGCCGGCGCTATAAGCGCGGCCTAAGACACTTGCAATGTAGCACCGCTCCCTCCGTCCGGACGTCATAACGTCCTCGGGGAAGCGTCCGACCACTTGCGGCCGCGAAAGGAGAGAGAGACGCTGATCCAGCACTGCAGAAGCCGGTCGGTTTAACACGTTGCGGACGGCATTTTGGAATGGTCTAAGGAGGCAAGATACATTGTAAGTGTGCAAGTGTAAGTGAGCACGCACAGATTGTATCCACCGAGTAGAACAGTTCATTATCTTGTAAGTAGGCATTTGTCCTGCATAAGACGTGCCTTTATTGTACTTGGGTACTGCGCAGTGGTCTGCTGTTTTCTCTTTTTATAACAGGAGGATTCGTGCAACCTAAGTCTACGGGACCACAGTTTATTTTGGACTGTTGGGCCACCACCCACCTATGGACTGAGACATTCCCTTCTGGACATAACAGTTGGTACTTTTTTCATTTCATTATCTGAGTGCCAGGGACCACATTCTTTTTTCCTTAACCATTTATTAACAAGAGCAGAAGAGAGCGCTTGTATGCGAGATCCTCTTGGCAGCTCACACATTGGATTTCTTTTTACACAAGGAACCACTGTTTATTTCGTTTTTATTACTATTGATATTAGTCTTATCACATTGTTTTCATCACACCGGTAGAAATTTACGAAGAAAGGTTAAGCACTTGTTATATGCACATTAGTTAGTTTGTTTTGTCACATTATTTTGAGCATGCATTGAACATCACACATTGTGTGTGTGTTGACAACTGTCTGAGCCAATCGGAATGTTCCACAACTGGGTAACGTGTGTATGGCATCTGTCATGGTGAAATAAGGTACAGTATCTTAACAGGGCATAAAGAAACATTTTGACTGGTTCTAGAAACAGCTATAATTTATAATGGGCTACTTGGTAGCACTGCACAATGTAATTTGTAATACGTTTTGATAAGAACTGTAATTTCTATAAATCGAATCGCGCTTGCTTCATCCAATTTAACTACGATGTAAAAGAGTAACCGATTCCCAGTGTGCAAGTTGCTTCTCAAGATCATTGCCATTCCCTAGTATCCCACTTCACAGGGCATGATCTAGAATTGTCCGTTCACACGGCTTAAAAGAAGAATCCCTGACAATAACTACTGGGTATTGAAAACTTAGAGCTGAATCAAGAACTATGGACACATAGTCATTAAATTCATAGGAAGAAAATGCTTCTAACATAATTTTTTTTGTTTTATTTTTCTTGTTGTACAGACCATTTTTATTAGTTTTGTTGTTTCTGTAGTTTTGCTTCTCTGCATATGTGACGAGCTTTTTTTCATAATGTGAGCAAGTCACTTAAAGAAGGAAACAGAATGCATTTGAATCTAGAGAAAAAGCCACTTCATCTAAACAAGCTGATGACTTTATAGGTGACTATTTTTTGTGGGTTTTTTTGAACAGTAATCATTTTTTAAATTCATGAAATAGTGGTAACAAATCATCATTATTCTAATATTCCATTGGAGTAGTTATTGTTTATTGTTCTTTTAAAGAAGTGTACAAAAAAAGAATGTTTTGTAAATCTATTGTAGTGATTTTGGATATCTGCTGTAAAAACATTCTCAGGATCGGTTCATTCATTTATTTATTTATAAAATGTTTCACCAGGAAGTAATACATTGAGAGTTACCTCTCGTTTTCAAGTATGTCCTGGGCACAGATTAAAACAAATAATACATGGTTACAAATACAGTTACATAAATGAACAGGGTATACATTATATACAGGACATTGCGTGCACAGTTAAAGAAAATATATATTATGGGCGTATGGTGCAGAAACAATTGCTCCATCACTACAGCAAATACTTTACATCTCTAATTTACTGAATTTGTGTAAGACAAATACCAGAATGTGAGGAGTCAACTTGTCCAAAGCACATACATACAGATGCAGCCACCAGTATTAGAACTCTTTCCTGTGTAAAAACTAGGGGATCGCACTGCAAAATGCTTCAACATTTCTGTGAGGTTCAGACTAATGGCCCATCGGATTAACACAGCAGGGGTCCCAGCAGTCTCATTCAAACTGAATGGGACTGCGGGGAGCCCCCGCTGTGTGTCAGTGTTCCAAACTGACAAACGGGGTTCATTTGATAATGAGTAATTTATTGGAAAGTATGATCATACTCATTCAGAAGTCTACAAGACTTTCTCTGCCAGAGAGTGTCCAAGCAGACTCTTTTATACATTTTCGGTTCCTTTGTCTAAAATGTGTTACTAGGCAGATTATACTAACCACTCCTTAATTCTTAAACCAATCATTTTATAGAACGTTAAACCTGGTTAGAACTGGCCTAACATCTCTGAATAGGTACCTGGTACAATCTCTCACTAGAAATATGGGCGTTACTTTAGGCACAGTCATAAATCTACTTAGAAGCGAAACTCTCTCATTCACACCACTCACACATTCCTCCACACAAAATGGATACTAAAGATATAACTGACTTTACAAAATGGAAACTGAACATTGCTTTCAATCCTTCTCCAGAGATCCCCCCAGTCCATTTCAGTGATATATCAACAGTATCTTCATTTCAGCAATATTATTTCGTCAGCGGAAACCAGCACAAGCGCTGAGGCCGGCGAATGCGCTCAGGAGGAGGAGAGGGGTGGCGCCGGCGCATGCACAGAGCTGGTCATTCACAGGGAGAGGCTGTAGCCGCAGCCAGTGTTGGTGCAACCGGCACGTGCATGCGCATGTAGCCGCCAGCTACGGGCACATGCGCAGTAAGTGTCGGCTCAGCGCACACGCGCAGTAGATCTGACTCTCCACGCATGCGCAGAGTAATGCTCATGCGCAGAAGAATACTCCGGCCGGTGCATATGTGCAGAGGTCTCTGGAGCTCGGCGGTGCATCGCACATGGGCAGCAGCAGCACCAGCGTAGAAGAGGACATGGAGCCGAGACCAAATCCACACCCACTCCGTGTCACACACACACACTGTCACGCATGTGCATTCTAAGTCAAATTTCTGTGCGTTTTGTCAATGAAATTGTATTTAGATTTTTAATTAAAACCATCACTAACACAAATACAATTTCTGTGATTAAACAGTGACAAAAGACTCGGGGCACACACAATTTTTTTTTCACGTCTGCACTATTGTCTATATGCTTTTCTGCATACTCAGTACGGGAACTTAGATGAGTCTTTTTGAGTAATGGCTTCTTTCTTGCCACCCGTCCATACAGGCCAGCTTTCTGCAGGGACCGGCTTATTGTTGATGTGTGAACACTGACTCCCATCTCAGACACAGAAGAACTTTGCAGATCTCTCAATGTCATTGTTCGCGTCAGTGTCCTGCTCAGTTTGGGAGGGCGACCTGATCTGAGTAGTATCTGGGTGCTTTGACCTTTCAAACAAATAATTTACACCTGAGTTGATTTGGGTCTACTGTTGCAAAGGGGTTTAATACGCATGAAATGGAGATTAATCTGTATTTCTCTGTAAATCTAATTGCTTTATATTATACATGCAATTTCTAACTTTATCACTTTGGAATAGTTTTTGTAGATTATACATGTAAAGTCTAATTTTAAGGCGTCGTGGAGTACGCACAGGTGCCAACAAAATGTGAAATATTTGCAGAGGGGTCAGTGGCGTAATTACATTTTGTGGGCTCCCCTGCAAAAATATTTCAAGGACTCCCTACATTTTAAAAAATGGGGTCCCCGTGTCAGCAGTCTGGCGAGCAGCTCTCACCCCTCATTCTCCACCTTGCTCTCATATCCTCACTCTCCCCCCATGTACAGTATCTCTCTCTACCCCTTAACCCCATGTTTCACTCCCTTTCTTAATCTTCCTCATTCTTTTCCTCCCACAAACTCCATTTCCATACACCCACGTCTGCCGACAGCTTTCCCGGGGGCCCAGTTTCCACTGGAGCCCCTCCCCCCTAGCATGTCGGCGGCATTGCCTGCCCCCCTCCTCTTTTACAGCTCCTCGCTCTCACCTCCCTCTTTTCATCCCCCTCTCCTCATGTATTTCTCTCCCCTCTCTCACTCCCCCACCTCCCCCCTCTTACACCCACTCTCTCCTCTCACACTCTTCCCATCCCCCTCTGCTATCACTCAATTTACCTGCTTCTCACTCAATCCACACCCAAACACACACAATTCCCAGGCAGACAGCAGGCAAAAGGTAGTCAGGTCCGGTTCCGAGGTCGAGGCAGGCGGCAGGCAAAGAGTAAATCAGGTCCGAGGTCGAGGCGGACGGCAGGCAAGGGGTAGTCAGGCTCAGTTCCAAGGTCAAGACCGGCAGCAGGCAAAACAAAGGCAATGCAGAGCTCAGACAGGACAAGGTAACAGGTACTTTGCACGAGCAGGGTTGGATAGCAACTGCCTGCTACTTAAAGACTACAGGCAGCTGCTGGCAATGAGGTCCAAAGTGAAGCTTACTTCCTTTGAGGGCCAGGATTGCCAGGAGGCAAGATGGCCGTGTTAGCTTTAGAGAAGGTGATGTCACGTCCTGTCAGCAGTCATCTTGGATGTTCTTACAGATCCCTTATATCCACAGACACACACATACAATTCCACACAAAAAACACAGACAATTCCACACACATGCACACACAATTCCAAACACACACACAATTCCACACAAAAATTTCACACAAAAACACACACCATTACACACAAACACGCACACACAATTCCACACAAACACACACATGATTCAACACATACAAATATATACAACTCCACAAAAACGCACACAATTCCACACACTCAGACACACACAATTAGATTGTAAGCTCTTTGGGGCAGGGACTCTTTTTCCTAATGTTACTTTTTGGCCTGAAGCGCTTATGCCCACTGTGTGTTATATTATTATGTCCTGTGTATTACTGCTGTGAAGCTGTATTACATAGATGGCGCTATATAAATAAAGATATATATATATATATCGTGTGTAGCTCGGGTCCCTTTGGGACGCCAGTGACCCTCCTTACCTCCGTGGCAGCTGCGGTGGCTGCCGGAGGTGCGCTCAATGTTCGGGTGATGCGGGGAGTTGCCGGGGACCAGGGCAGGCGCTCTAGAGTGGCGAGCGCATCGCCGGACCTCCAAAGGAAGAGAGAGGCGGGAGCGCGCGCGGCACCAGTTCACGCAGGACATCAGGAGTGGTGGCCTGCCAGGAAAGTGTTGCGCATGCTCAGTGGCTGCAAGAGAGAAGCGGTGAGGTATGATAGGCTCAGCATGGGGAACTACAATCCCCAGCAGCCCCAGAGGCTGTAGTCAGGTGTTCACAAGAACCAATGGGGTGCACAGGATTTCCTGCAGGGAGATTGTCACAATTCGCGCGCTGTGAGGAGCAGGCCAGTGAAGACAGGGACCTGAATGGTGATGGTAGTGTCCACAGAACTGTGCTCCAGGGACTAGGCCAGAAGTTACCCCCAAGGGCCCAGTTAGTCCCCTGAGACACAGTAGAGGCACTTATGGCAATGCTGTAGGGAAAGCCTTAAGATAGGGACCTTTCCACCATTAGCATTACATTGAGATGTGCTGCAGGACATTGCCTGAAGGACAGTGCAGCTTGCTATCTGAGAGCAGATCAGGACTCCATATTGAGACTGTTTATATGGGATCATCCGGCTGGAAGCCCCTTCAGAGAAGTCAGCCTGCAGAGCCATCCAAGTGAGGAGCAACATATCGTGCCACGGGACCATGTCGCGGAGTTACAGATTGCTGCTGGTTATCCTGGTCTGGACCACGACCAGGAAGGTATTAATAAGGGCACCACCGGGCCCCAACACAGGGAAGCGCGCTATCCCCCCCACACACAATGAAAGAGAGACACTCAGTGGTTAAGTGCCATTAGACATTCAGTGTTTGGGGATATTCACATGGACTGGGTATTATTGGGTCATATGCTGGGACTGTGTTACTGTGTTATGATATGGTACATGCATTTTATGGGCGTTAGTAAATACTGTTCTTATACAAACGTGTGTAATTACTGTGTATGTTGGTTCCGGTGAGGGAATACTCCCACCACGCTGGGATCCCTTACCGGTGGAGGCGCTGCACCATGTATTAAGTGTATCCCAGGCTCCCAGTGGCGGAGGCTTAGGCCACCTCTTAGCCACACAGGTAAAAGCAGCACGGGTAGTTTTAGTACCCAAGGGGTACAAGGGCTGAATATATATATAGACAAACACACACAAATTCACAAACACACAATTACAAACACACAATTCCACTCAAACAAACACACACGCACTCACACAATTCCACTCTAGCAAACACACACACATGAACTCACACACAATTTAACACACAATTTCACACACAAAATAACTCAACCACAAATTGTGAGAAAAAAATTGTGTGTGCCAATAACGCGCATTTTAAGTGAAACTTTTTTGTCTTTTGTCACTGTTTTGTCACAGAAATTGTATTTGTAATGGTGATGTTTCTAACACAATTTTAGTGCCAAAACGCAAAGAAGTTTGACTTAGAACGCGTTTTAACTTTTTGCACGTCTATATTTATAGTACAGGAGGGCCCCGGTATATGGGGGGTTCCGTTCCAGGGGCCCGCCGTATAGTGAAAATCGCCGTAAAGCGGATCTGGCGATTTTCAGTTATGTGCATGCGCAGACCGGCGTTTTCTATGGTATGCGCGCGCAGGCTATGGTCTGCGCATGCGCGCTGGGCGCATCCGCCCGTTCTGTGTATGTCTCTCTCTGTGTCCTGTCCCCCCTCTCTCTTGACTCCTCCCACCCCTGACAGAGCTGCAGACTTGGGGGGCTCTGTCTGAAATCTCCTGAGCAGCCCCCCCTTCTCTCCTTCTCCACATTCCCCCTCCACCCTCCCCCCCCCGGCAAAGGTACACGTCCGGAGCAGCCCCCATTCTCTCCTCCCGGCGGAGCTGCGGACACGGCTGTGTGTGTCCTGGTGCAGCCAGCCCCCCGGCGGAGGGACATGGGGGTGAAGCTTGGCGGCTCACTGGGGGGGGGGGGGTGGGAGGAGTGCGGGCGGTTTTTGGCGCATCACGGCCCCCCTTTCCCCAGCAGAGGTCCCAGCCGAAGGGGGGAGGTGGTGGACGCGTATCACTCAGCGGTGGTGGGACGGGCGAGGGCGGGGGGAGGCGGGTGGCCCTGTCAGCAGCAGTGTGTGGAGTGGGATGAGAGGCCAGAGCACGGGTCCCAGGGGTGCGTGTTTCCCTGTCCGTCCAGCACTGAATCCTCCTGTTGGAAGCTGGCAACACTCACAGCCTCTTATGCCAGGAGTGATGTCACTTCCGTCACCACTGACTTCCGTCTCCAATCAATACACTATCGCCGCTAAGAAGTTTCACTTCAAAAAAGCACATTTTATTGAGGAGGGGGGGATGGTTAAAAAAAGTGAAACTTCTTTGTCTTTTGTCCCTGTTTTGTCACAGAAATTGTATTTGTGATGGGGCTGTTTTTTTATTAAAAATCAAAACACAATTTCAGTGACAAAATGCAAATAAGTTTCACTTAGAACATGCGTGCTCTGCACTCCCCCCCCCCCCAGTTTTTGCTATTTTCACTTCTATATTTATACTAACTGTGAATTCCGTGAGTGTATATGAGTGTGTGTGTGATTCTGTGTGTGTGTGTGTGCGTGCGTGTGTGCGTGCGTGCGCGTGACTGTGTGTGTGTGACTGTGTGTGTGTGTGTGTGTGTGTGTGCATGCGTGTGTGCGTGCGCGTGACTGTGTGCGCGTGACTGTGTGTGCGTGACTGTGTGTGTGTGTGTGTGACTGTGTGTGTGTGTGAGTGACTGTGTGGATGACTGACTGACCTGGGTGGGTGACTGACTGTGTGGGTGACTGTGTGTGTGACTGACTGTGTGGGTGACTGTGTGTGCGTGACTGTGTGGGTGACTGTGTGTGTGCGTGACTGTGTGGGTGACTGTATGTGTGCGTGACTGTGTGAGTGACTGTGTGGATGGCTGACTGACCTGGGTGGGTGGGTGACTGACTGGGTCAGTGGGTGGCTGGGCTTGTGGGTGACTGACTGTATGGGTGACTGTGGATGTGTGGGTGACTGGGTGTGTGGCTGGGGTTGTGCCGGTGACCTTATTGTTGAGAAGGGAGGGGGCCCACCTGTGGGCAGAGAGTTCGGTGTGGGCCAGACATTGGAAGGAGTCCAGACGGCTGATTATGGAACTTGCGGCCGTCTTCTGGGGTCCTGCACATGCGCGTGGTGCTGGGTGGGCCTGCAGCGCTGGCCGTACACGCGCATGGCACCGGCCGTGCCTGCGCCCGCACACGGCGCCGGCAGTGCCATTACTGCGCATGCAGATGGGAAGATCAATATGGGCTTCTGCCAATGCACGTCACGATTTACAACCTCCCCTTCTGCGCATGTGCTGCCTACAACCGCAGTGTGATGTGTGTGCGCCCATCAGCAGCATGACATCACTTCCGTTATGTTCTTTCGTTACAACACAAGACAATTTTCCCATCAAAACTCAGTAGGTGCCAGAAAAGAAGTTTCACTTTAAAAATCCACACACTTCCCCATCTCTTAGAATTTTACCTTGGGAATGGGGACAGGGCTTCTTCGACCTCGTCTGTGTCGGATCTGCTGCAGTGCGTGCTCAGCCATGCGGGTGGGGAAACAGGCACCTGCCTGTGGTGGAGGAAATGGCTGTATGGAGTGATGCCCCTGCCCCTTCATCAAGCAGAGACAGCAGCATCAGCCAGCATGAAACTTGAGTCCGGCCGCTGGCCTCCTCCATGCCCAATTTCCTGCGCTATCGGCACCCTGCATTACGGTGTTTAGCAGCATCATGGTTACGCCACTGAGGGGGTGGAAATACTTCTACATACCACTGTATAATGTCACTAACCATCTGGCATGTACTGGAGTTAATGGGGCCAGAGACAGAACACCAGCCTGGTTACATACCAGTTACATAGCTACTACATAATAGATCAGGTTGAAAAAAGACATACATCTATCAAGTTAAACCTATGCGAAAGTTAGACGACAGATACTTTATCCTATATTTGTATTTACCATATTTTGATCCAGAGGAAGGCAAACAAAAAAAACCCACTGACACATCATCCGATGATATCTCATAAAAGGAATAATAAATTCCTTTGTGACTCCAAATAATGGCAATCAGATTACTCCTTGGATCAACATCCTTCCCATATTTACTTATTTGGTATATCCCTGTATATCTTCCCTTTCTAAAAAGATGTCCAACCTTTTTTTTGAAGATATATATTGTATCTGCCATCACACTCTCCATGGGTAATGAATTCCACATTTTGACTGCCCTTACTGTAAAGAGCCCTTTCCTTTGTTTCTGATGAAATCTCCTTTCCTCCAACCTTATGGGATGACCCCTTGTCGTTTGGGATGAATAGTCATTTTGAAAGTTCCCGAATATATTTGTATATAGTTATCATATCCCCTCTTAGACGCTTCTTTTCTAATGTAAACAAATCTAATTTAGCTAGCCTCTCCTCGTGTCAGATTTTCCATCCCCTTTATTAATTTCGTGGCTCTTCTCTACACTTTTACTAGTTCCATAATGTATTTTTTATGGAGTGGTTCCCAAACCTGACCTGTGTATTCAAGGTGTGGTCTTACTAATGTTTTATTGAGGGAACCGGTCTCTGATGTAATAATCCCTACGACCAGAAATCAAGCCTTGGTGCAATATACATAAAATCACTTCATTAAGAAGAAATGTAATGTAAAAAGAAAGATGTTTAACCCTATATGTTGTGTGTATCAAGATACTCAAACGATCTCGGTCTGTGGGAGTTCCGTTGGTATATAGATGTAACCAGATCCCCAGTTTTATTACTGTTCTCCAATTATCTCCGCTGATGCGAGGGAGGTTGATGGGAGGTGTAAGTGGTGACAGGCTCGCGGGAGGCTCCGGTGACCCTCTCCGCAGGACGCCACCATCTTGCGTAGGGTTCGCACATGTGCAGTAGAGTGCCAGGAGTCGCGGTGGCCATTACAAGGTTCGCTTATGCGCAGAAGGAGTCGCGGCGGCCATTACCAAGTTGCGCATGCGCAGCACGCTAGGCGCATGTGGCGGAAATAGGGAAAGGCTCCGCGAGGGACTACAGCTCCCAGCAGCCCCAAGGGCTACTAACCACATGTCACGCGAGAGCCATTAAGGCTGGAGTATTCCCCTGCAGGGGTTTGTTACATTTGACGCACTCAGGCCAGATAGGCAGTCGGAGGTGGGACACAGGGGAGGTTGTAGGTGCAGTGCGTCTGTGGCACCTGCACTAGGCCAGACATCCCCCTAGGCCCCAGCTAGGCCCCGACTCACAGGTCAAAATTGTAGCTGCTAAAGGGACAGGCCCTTATGTAGGGACACTGCCCCGTTAGCTGCTTAAGTTCAGGGACACAGCTGCAACGCTGCGCACCCCTGTTGTTTGTGGTCTGGGACCAGATCACCCTGCAAGGTTTAGAGCCTATCTTCGTGTGGGACACTCCAGCGGGATACAGTACCACCCCACGCGGAGGAGGACTCATCACGGATATTGCTGGATCGGTGGACCCCAACGGTCTTCGAATCGGCGCACCCGGATGCTGGAGCACCCAGCAGGTACCTATACACCAAGCGCACCAACCATTGTAACACCTCATCTAGTGGGCAGCGCTGTCTCACACATTGGTGTTGGGTGTGGGACTCATGGGACACGGTGTGGGCTACACGGTGGTGGGTTATGGCCCTGTGAGGCTTGGTTGTACCATATTAGTGACCATTAGAACCGTTAAGAGTTATTCCTGTGCCACTAAAGGTTATTGTTGTTTTATACAAAGAGTGTGATTATTGTCATTGGGTCCTGTGAGGGGCTCCTCCCACTACGCTGGGATCCCTCTCAGGTGGAGGCGCTGCACCGAGATGTAAATTGTATCACCCCAGTCTCCCACCCGTGGCGGAGACTTAGGCCCCCTGTGAGCCAACAGGTAAGGCAGTACCAGTAGCATTTTGATAGCGTACACCCCAATCTCACTTTGGGGGGGCGGGGTACAAGGGCTACATATATATATGACGCGAAGCCCGTTAGAGTATTTTCCCCTCACCATGATGATCGTAATGTGCTAATTACATTTATTTTGATGCTCCAGCCCTTCTTGGTGCGCTGTGCAATGCCATTTTTGTTTGCCCGCTTCATCTACAATTTATAATGGTTGTTTGCAAGAGCAATGTTGTAGGGAAAAAAGTGTGGGAATCTACACTAATCTCTATACTACAATAAATAATTTTGTTTTAAATAAATTATGGTGAGAAAAACATTGATTTACTCCCAGGAATGCAGCCCCATTCCTAATAATTATATAAGCACTATAAAGAGTATCTTGTTTATCCCTAAGAAAGGTGCTCCATTTCCCCCGAGGTTCCCTTTTGTTGTTTAATAATTGTTGTTTAATAATACCAGGATAAATACTGTATATTTAGGTACTCCGGTTTTAGATTCGAACTGAACACCCCCCCGATTAATCATCCTGCACTTCCAGTTAAAACTGATTAAACCCAGAAATTAAGCATCATTTCCTATTGCGTTCTACCTCTTGTAGCAGCCCAGCCACATGTAGGAGGGAAATGGGAAAAAAAGTGCAGCAGTAAACACCAAATTAAAATGTGTGTCCATTTTTTTAATTGTTAAAGCAGCAATATTATTCTCCCTCCCCCTTTTTATTTTATTTTCTTCTTATTGTTATATGTACAGCATGTGACAATATATAATTCTACAGTCTTACCTAAGCTGGCAATCGTTTGATGCTCCTGTTATACAGTTGCAGCGGACGTTATTCGAACAAATCACGGCGCCGATTTCGTGTGCTCTGCTGTATTCCATGCGTCATTAACGCGGGCAATCGCCCCAGGCACCCGTGTTTATCGCAGTTGCTTTGTTTGAATTTCATGGATTCTGTTTCTTTGTGTGCAATGAAATGAATGAATCGCAATGTGTACAGTACTGTGCTACTGTGCTACTGTGTCAATTTCAGGTGTTTAAAAACCAGAACATTAAAATACAATTTTCTGCACTTGCCTGCACTCGCGTCTTAAGGCGATAAGGTTGGAAGAAATTCCGCGGCATGACATCGGTATTCCGAGGTATACAATGTGTGGTGTTCGAAAAACAGCCGCTGCATCTGTACATCTATCAAAATATTCATTGTGTAAGTAACATAATGGCCGTTTCAGTCAGTGTAACTCAGCAGCTACAATGTATCCTTATATTACTAAGGTAACATTATCTATTGTTACAGTTTGCAGGTCAAACTACTGGGAACATTGTCAACAAATTATCACAAACTGGAAAGTGTTGCAAAGATCTTGCACTGCTTGAGAGGTGGGCTAACCTGCTATAGAAATCAAAGGATGCTTTACTCATTAAACTCATTAATAATGGCATTAAGAGTAAAATAAAAAATGGATAAATAAATAATACCAGTCACTATTATCTAATTCTACAGAACGGATTTATTTAAAAAAAACAAAAAAAAAACATATAAGAGTTTCCATGTTTTACTGCTTTTACACTGATAAACACTGACTTCTTAATAAGAGAAAAACACCAGAATAACAAAAACAATAAACACTGGTTTGACACAAACAAACACCATAAACTGCATTCCCTATGTATATTTAATGGCTTTACAATTTGGTTCTAGACCAAACCAAGGAAGAAATGTTGCTACAGTCAGAATTTGCAACGATTTACCCTGCAAATATTATGGTCACCTGCTCTGCTGCTATTAGAATAAACCCTGATGCATGTGACCAGGATGAGAATAGGAGAGTAACTCTTATTGGGGCGGAGGGAGGGGGATTTGGGATGTATATCAATCGGTTAGTGGAGTAGCTGTATTTCAGATTAATTCAAATGTGTGCCCATAACTGGTGTATAACTTTTATTTTCTATTTATGTCACATATGACCACCAGGTGATAGGTACTGCAGGACTGCGTTTTTTGCCCCTGAGAGATCTGTGCCAGCCACGATTAACAAGCTTCATACTTCTGCCACTGGTGCAAATTTACTCAGATAAAAACGTTTGCAAATTGTACCCTCTTACTAAATAAGTCTTTGATAAGTTTATTTATTTTTTATTTATAAAAATGTTTTACCAGGAAGTAATACATTGAGAGTTACCTCTCGTTTTCAAGTATGTCCTGGGCACAGAGTTATAACAATACATAGTTACAATAAAAGAACAGGGTTATACAGTCAATTCACAGACATTTCATGGACAGATAGGAGTTGGAAAATTGGCTACAGGTGATAAATGGCTGGTGAGTTTCAGATTGAAATAGAGCAGCTTTAACATCACCAAACATCAGCGAACGGGAAGTGGGAATATACTAAGAATATTTTAGGAATGTGGATGAGCAGCAGAACAAATTCCAAAAAGATGAAAACATTTGACCATTTTACCATTATCTACAATATTTGCTTCTAGTCTGCGGTGGTAAAAAGTGACAAAAACCTCTTCTACAGCCAGAGTACAAGACTTGATAAATGATGGTTGAATTAGTTTTGCACTATAGAAACAGTAGGGCTGATGGGCACATCAAAGGACAATCAATCAGAGTGTACAGGTACAACCAATCAGAACAATCAATGGGAGGGACAACCAATTAGAATGCAAGCGAGGGCTTGCTCAATTTCTCTTAACCCCTTGAGTGCCATAACCACCAAAACTTGAGGCGCAGCACAGCATGGGAAAGGAGGCAAAGAAACCCGAGTATACTGGTGCTGTCCATTTGATGTGTTGTGAGCTGTTTACTTATATTTTTGTTCATATTTAACTTTTCAGGTTTCCTGATGTCATTGGATGAGGAGCAAAAGAGCACAGTACAATGCTTTCTACAACTTATCCAGAAATTTTTGATCCCAAGTGTTACTGTGCATCACCCATTACAGTCCGCTGTTGATTTAAGTCCAACGTTACAGGTATGTTATTTTAAAGCAGTCGTTCCAAACTCCAGTCCACAAGAACCCCCAACAGGTCCATTTTTAAAGATCTCCTGGCTTCAGCACAGAGGGCTCAATCAAAATGACCGAGCCACTTATTGAGCCACGTGTGCTCACACAGGGATATCCTTAAAACCTTACCTGTTGGCAGTTCTTGAGGACTGGAGTTGGGAAACACTTTTTGATTGTGAGGAGAGTTTCCTCTACTGTCAGAATTACTGTATTTTACATAGATAATTTTACATTGTCTTTTTGTTGTTTGTGATGGCTGAAAAGGATTAAAATATGTGTTTACAGTGATTCTTTTGTAATTGAAGTACAGCTGCTGAAAACGGCTAGGCCTGGCTACTTTATTACAGTGAAGAACATATTTCACAATGTATATTGTTCTATATTTCCAGGTGTTGAAAGGCACCTGGGGAATGCAGGACGCTTCTACAGTAAACTGTCATGACACAGTCTGTACATTTAAGATAAGATGAGAGCCCATATTTACTAGGAGAAGAGGTGCTATTCCATAACCTTACAACCAATTTAAGTCAAGAAGCAGTAAGGTGTCTTCTAATCCTGGACGGCTTCTTATGGAATAGTACTACTTAGTAAATATGGACCTAGGTATCATATTGAACAGGAAAACCATACAGAACGATGACAAAAAAGGCTTAGATAGAGAATCTTATTGCCACTTACTAGAGCCAGTCCCTTGTGAAACATATAGAAGTGTCCAAAAATAATCTTTAGTGAAACAAGACGTCAGGCTTACCAGTGGCTCATATTCTCATTCTAAACAAGAAAAGCATATACACTAATTACACTAAGTCCATATTCAATATATTGTGAAGACACTTACCTGTGCTAGAGAAGATTTTAGTCTTAATTGTTTGAATGGAACTGAACACTTCTCCAGTACTAGGATTCAGCTTCACCACATATTGAATAGGGGCCTGAGAGAGTGCTAGCTACTTTGTGTGAGTAAGAGTTAATACTTATATGGAAATATGTTTTAGATGAACATTGCTGTGATACTGACCGTTTCACAATGCTTTATTACATTACATATATATTGCATAATAGTGATATCCCATGGGGGACACATGAGAGCGGGGCACTGCTAGTGAACCAGAGGAAAAAGTGACGGAGGCAGAATCGCTTCAATGAATGGATGAACAAAGGTCTTTATTGCATCGTCCGCAACATCGTATCACACAGACTGTGAGAGGAACCTCTGACACGTTTCGCGCATGCGTGCGCTTTGACAAATGCGTTAGCGGTTCCTCTTACAGTCTGTGTGATACGATGTTGCGGACGATTCAATAAAGACCGTTTTTCATCCATTCATTGAAGCGATTCTGCCTCCGTCCTTTTTTCCTCGGGTTGTCTAGCAGTGCCCCGCTCTCATGTGTCCCCCATGGGATACCACTTCCGTGACTCCGACAGAGCAGTGAGTATGCTGATCTCAGGACATTATTCAGCAAGCTGCGAGTACCTTATTGCTCTCTACTATTGCTTGGTTTATATACCAGTTGCTATTTAGTCTAGCACCAGGGGAGAGAATACTACGTTTATTGAGGGGGCTCGAGTGTTACTTTTTTACAGGTGACGCGGACATCCTCTCACATTGCTATTGTGTATGTAATCTTTCCTCAAAATTGGAGCATCATATGACTGTTATGCAACAACTTTTCTCTTTTCAAAACCTGAAACCAATGTCAACTATGTCAACATTCTTCATATGAATATGTTATTCAACTGTTCAAATACATCTTATATTTAACTATCTGAGAGACCCGGCGTTGCCCGTGAGTTAAATTTCCCGCTAGGAAAAGGTGGGGGGGGAGGGACAGTGGACAGGAGATGGGGAGGGGGGAGGGACAGTGGACAGGAGGAGGGGAGGGACTGGAACAGTGGACAGGAGGGGACGGGGACAGTGGACAGGAGGGGACGGGGATAGTGGACAGGAGGGGACGGGGACAGTGGACAGGAGGGGACGGGGACAGTGGACAGGAGGGGACGGGGACAGTGGACAGGAGGGACAGGGACAGTGGACAGGAGGGACGGGCAGTGGACAGGAGGGATGGGCAGTGGACAGGAGGGATGGGCAGTGGACAGGAGGGGGGGGCAGTGGACATGAGGGGGGGGACAGGGGACAGTGGACAGGAGGGGGGGACAGTGGACAGGAGGGGGGGACAGGGGACAGGAGGGGGGACAGTGGACAGGAGGGGGGACAGTGGACAGGAGGGGGGGACAGTGGACAGGAGGGGGGGGACAGTGGACAGGAGGGGGGGGCAGTGGACAGGAGGGGGAGGAGAGTGGACAGGAGAGGGAGGAGAGTGGATAGGAGCGGGAGGAGAGTGGACAGGAGGGAGAGGAGAGTGGACAGGAGGGGGAGGAGAGTGGACAGGAGGGGGAGGAGAGTGGACAGGAGGGGGGTGACAGTGGACAGGAGGGGGGGAGAGTGGACAGGGGGGGGAGAGTGGACAGGGGGGGAGAGTGGACAGGGGGGGAGAGTGGACAGGGGGGGGAGAGTGGATGGGGGAGAGTGGATGGGGGGGAGAGTGGATGGGGGGGGAGAGTGGATGGGGGGGAGTGGACAGGGGGGGAGAGTGGACAGGGGGGGGGAGTGGACAGGGGGGGAGGGTGGACAGGGGGGAGGGTGGACAGGGGGGGGAGACAGTGGACAGGATGGGGGTGACAGTGGACAGGAGGGGGGGAGAGTGGACAGGAGGGGGAGGAGAGTGGACAGGAGGGGGAGGAGAGTGGACAGGAGGGGGTGACAGTGGACAGGAGGGGGTGACAGTGGACAGGAGGGGGGTGACAGTGGACAGGGGGGGAGAGTGGACAGGGGGGGGAGAGTGGACAGGGGGGGAGAGTGGACAAGGGGGGGGAGAGTGGACAAGGGGGGGGAGAGTGGACAGGGGGGGGAGAGTGGACAAGGGGGGGGGGGGAGAGTGGACAAGGGGGGGGGAGAGTGGACAGGGGGGGGGAGAGTGGACAGGAGGGGGGGAGAGTGGACAGGAGGGGGAGGAGAGTGGACAGGAGGGGGAGGAGAGTGGACAGGAGGGGGAGGAGAGTGTACAGGAGGGGGGTGACAGTGGACAGGAGGGGGAGGAGAGTGGACAGGAGGGGGAGGAGAGTGGACAGGAGGGGGGTGACAGTGGACAGGGGGGAGAGAGTGGACAGGGGGGGGGAGAGTGGACGGGGGGGGAGAGTGGACAGGGGGGAGAGTGGACAGGGGGGGGGAGAGTGGACAGGGGGGGGGGAGAGTGGACAGGGGGGGGAGAGTGGACGGGGGGGGAGAGTGGACAGGGGGGGGGAGAGTGGACAGGGGGGGGGAGAGTGGACAGGGGGGGGAGAGTGGACAGGGGGGGGAGAGTGGACAGGGGGGGAGAGTGGACAGGGGGGGAGAGTGGACAGGTGGGGGAGACAGTGGACAGGAGGGGGGTGACAGTGGACAGGAGGGGGGGACAGTGGACAGGAGGGGGGGACAGTGGACAGGAGGGGGGTGGGTTTCTTAAAATTTACGGGTCCCTCCTCTCCACTCCCCCTGTATGTTTCTCCACTCCCCCCTCTCTCTCCGCTCCTGCCCCCCCCCCATGCGTAGCTCCGGTCCCCACCCTAGAGTGTCTGACACACACACAGTGTCCCACACACACAAACACACACAGTGTCACACACAGTGTCACACACACACACACACACACACACACACACACACACACACACACTAACACACACACTAACACACACACTAACACACAGTGACACACACACAGTGAGACACACACACAGTGAGACACACACACACACACGTCACCTCTCCTTCCGGCCGCCGCTATCTTAGTTACTCCGTGAGGGAGGAAGGGGGTCCTTCCGGCCGCCGCCATCTTAGGCGCCGCGTGGCAGCTCAGGCTGCCCGCCCACTGCCTGTCCCCGCGCCGGGGAGGGAGGTGAGTGGAGCGGGAGGGAGGTGAGTGGAGCGGGAGGGAGGTGAGTGGAGCGGGAGGGAGGTGAGTGGAGCGGGAGGGAGGTGAGTGGAGCAGGAGGGAGCGGAGGTGAGTGGAGCAGGAGGGAGTGGAGCGGGAGGTGAGTGGAGCGGGAGGGAGTGGAGTGGGAGGGAGGTGAGTGGAGCGGGAGGGAGTGGAGCGGGGGGGAGGTGAGTGGAGTGGGAGGGAGTGGGAGGGAGGTGAGTGGAGCGGGAGGGAGGTGAGTAGAGCAGGAGGTGAGTGGAGCGGTAGGGAGTGGAGTGGGAGGGAGGTGAGTGGAGGGAGGTGAGTGGAGCAGGAGGGAGGCGAGTGGAGCGGAGAGTGGAGCGGAGGCGGGGAGGTGAGTGGAGCACCGGGGAGGCGGGAGGTGAGTGTGATGGGGGGGGTGGAGAGGACAGAGAGAGAGAGAGGTGTGTGTGTGTGTGTGTGTATGTGTGTGTGTGTGTGTCCGTCACTCTGCCTCAGGCCAATGAGAGGTGTGCGGGGGCGGGCGGGCCAAGGGACCAATGAGATTTCCCCTAGTGACACAGAAAGATGCAGACAGGCATACAGTGCTTTCACTAATATAGTATAAGATTTTGTGTGTGTGTGTACACTCCAGAGCATTGACATAGGAGCCCATGGGCTCCGATCCTCTCTGCTATATTGCATAATATAGTGTATTTATATCTTTGCATTTACATGGTTTTGTTGAACAGAGAAGAAGAATGAAGCCACAAACTCAATAGACGTCATGACTGATTTGCAAATATTTGCCTTTTCTTTCCCTAAAGGAAACTCTAGGTTATAAGACACCATTAATTGTGGACACCATGAACTCAGAGCGATTCTCCAACGTCATGGTTTGTAGAACGAGTTTGAGGAGGCTGTTAATGGCTACAGAATCACGCACCAGTCAGCATGCTGCTTTCCTACTGAATGGATTGGTTGATATTGCCTTTGATAAAGATGAGCTAGTAGCCTCTGATGGACTCGGTCTGCGAGGAGTTAGAAAGAAGAGACTAGACAGAATAAAAGTGGATGCAATTAGAGGTACTGACCTTTATTATTCAAACCTTTTTCCAGACACAGTCATTACAAATCCAGATTTGTAGTTTTCAGAAGCAAAAGTATAAAAAAATGGAAATGTGTTTATTTCATATTTGAATTTGCACATTTGCTTATTGAGATGTGGCGGTTGCTTTGGTCCCAGCATGCTTTTCACTAAGGTTTACTTCTGTTGCCATAATAATGGGGTTGTTAACTGTCCTTGGGAGTATTAATGAAATAAACAAGGTTTAGTGCGCGTGGTTTTGAAATATTTTTTTTATGACTCAGCAAAGTAGATTGAAAAACAACAAAGTTCCCCCAACTGAGATCAACATTGCAGCATCATTCATCAAGTAACTATGATAACCTAGCGTACATCAAAATGCAGTAAACAATAGTGATAGACAGCATTCTGAGAAAGTAACAAATCGACTATTTGCAGGGTGCCGAAGGAATAGACACATATAGCAGGGCGCAAAAAGAGAAAAAAAAACACACTATTAGTATAAGATTAAAAGTAATTAATATTTATAGTATGCATGAGATAAAATAACACTTACATAAAAAACAGGATCACAATAAATCCAACCATCTCTGGGGAAGCTTTGAAGGAGGGGTGTAATCGAGCATGTAAACCAAAACAATGGCAAGATCCCAAAATACCTGATCGTCCGGTTACACAGTTCTTCCGGCTCAAAAGACAAAACCCTTACACCTCGCGCTAATCAACCCACAAGGAGGTATAACCACAGCTGCCCGGAGGAACGCAGTAACGCTTACTCTCTGCTGCGTGTGACGTCACCTCTACGCGTTTCGTGTCATACGACGCTTCGTCAGGAGATGATTGACAGTATAGACGTCCAGATAAAATATAGGAGGTTGGAACTAATCACTGATCACTAATCACGGGAGAGTGAGGAGCTGCAGAGAGAATTTTATTCATACTTTTGGGACATTGCACGATTTTTGGGATCGCGAGCACTTATTATATTTTTCTTAGGGTGCCAAAGGAACACTGGAGGACCCTAATTCCTCCTAAAACAGTAACCAATATAGCAAAGTTTTCCAGCATTCAGTGACTCGTTAGAAAAATGTCAAGCAAGGAATATGCCAAAATGAAAATTTAATATGAAGGACCAAAAGTACTTCCCTAGACCCTGCGTCTCCAACAGACCATGCAAAACCCAAAACAAGGAAAATACCGAAATACATGAAAAAAGCACAGGCTCAGTAAATAATGTCCAGATCCAGCAACAGGATGTAAGCTGCTGCGCAAAAAATATATAGTCAAACCGTAAAGTCCTTAGTCTGTGAAGCAAAAACGATCATTCTCTCGCTCTCTCTCTCTCTCAGGCTCCTGCTGCTAGGAAATGCAGGGTCTAAGGAAGTACATTTAGTCCTTCTGGCCCTGGGGAACAGGCCTGAGGAAGGAGTCTTCGCCCCGAAAAGTTGCCCCCTAATTACCTTCCTCCGTTTTGTTTCCCCCCACCTTTTCCCATTGTGTTTTTCCTTGTCCTTTTCCCCCTCCCCTGTGTTTTCCCCGCACCACTTTAATTAGGGCCCATTTTTATTGCCCGCGTGTGTGACATTGTTCCAAGTTATTATATATTTTTGTCTTCGTATTAAATTTTCATTTTGGCATATTCCTTGTTTGACATTTTTCTAAAGAGTGAGTGAGTGCTGGAACACTTTGTTGTATTGATTAAAATACAGTAGGCCGTGTCTTTTGATATATGTTATTCACTGTTTTTATGAACTATCACGCTTGAATACTGCTTACTGTTGCCTCCTGCAGACACACAGTGTACACGCATCTGATTGGGACTGCCCCCTGATGTGAGGATGGTATTTGCATACCATTCATCTCATTGGCTCCTTTATGAGCCAATCAAATCGTAGCACGGCGATTTCGCGCTTTTTTTCACTGACATCATTGATCAGCTGGAGAAGGGGGACTCCTATATCAGTTGCCTCAGACGCAGTGTAAAACATCTTCTTTGACAAAGGGCGACGACCCGAAACGCGTTAGAGTTCTTTTACACATCCGATACCATGATGTCAATCACGGATTAAAGGATTTTTAGCTTCTCCTGGTGTCTAGCCCCCTCCTTTCCTTGCTGTGCTCCGGTGCCTCCCTTGTGGGATTTCTCCGGCCGTAATAAAAGAAATGTGCATCTTGCTAATACTTACAGATACACATTATTATGTATTTTTATCCCATTCCAAACAAGAAACACCCAGTGTGGTAAAAGGAGTTATTACTCTCTGTTAAGAGGCCAGTAAATCAATATGGCGGACCTATTAATATGGTGGACCATATTGCATTTGAGTTTCCTATGAAAATTAAGCTTTGGGATTTGGCTGGAAGTACATAGAAATTCCCAAGATCATAAATAACAGTCAGCTGTATATTTTACCACTGAACATGAACTACAGCTGACACAGCTATTGAAAAACGTCTTTAACAAAAAGACAAATTGAATATATATATATATATATATATATATATATATATATATATATATATATATATAATAAAAAAATAAATAGATGATACTGTTCTGTGGCTAACGAAATGCTTTTATTTGTGCGAGCTTTCGAGATACACTGATCTCTTCTTCCGGCGATGTTACAATAAATGAAGCAAAAGGTATACTTAAAAACAGTGTCTCTTGGAATGTTATCTGTGCTGTTCCTTCCCCCGGTGTGGATGTGTTTTATGGCTAGAGGTGTTAAATGGTTACTGAAAGCAAGTGAAGAAAGAGTGTGTATGTGTATCAGTGTGAATAAAAATGAATGGAGAGCCCACAGTATATACAGTGCTTTACACAAGGTGTGTGTGGAGTGGGACTGGATATAAATGGTGTGGGTGGGTGTGGAAGGTGTCATTTCCACACCCACCCACACCATTTATATCCAGTCCCACTCCACACACACCTTGTGTTAAGCACTGTATATACTGTGGGCTCTCCATTCATTTTTATTCACACTGATACACATACACACTCTTTCTTCACTTGCTTTCAGTAACCTTTTGACACCTCTAGCCATAAAACACATCCACACCGGGGGAAGGAACAGCACAGATAACATTCCAAGAGACACTGTTTTTAAGTATACCTTTTGCTTCATTCATTGTAACATCGCCGGAAGAAGAGATCAGTGTATCTCGAAAGCTCGCACAAATAAAAGCATTTCGTTAGCCACAGAACGGTATCATCTATTTATTTTTTGATTATTGAAGCTCGGCTAACACGGTACTGATACCTCTACATGTGTATATATATATATATATATATATATATATATATATATATATATATATATATATATATATATATATATATATATATATATATATGCTAAGAGAAAGAGCGGACCCCGCATCCACAAGATAAATGAAAGTAACTAAATACCGACTTCAAGTGAATACTTAATAGTAAGTCAGTGGTGCTATAAGGGCCAAATTATGTAATATGAGAAAAAGAAAGCCCCAAATAATTGCACTCTAGTATACCAATTCAACATGCAAATACAAATTTTATTGAATGAACTGTCACAGAACAAAGAATCTAAAAGAAAGCATAGAATAATTAAAAGCAGGCATAGATCCCCTGTACGTAAAGCTTGGCAATCATCCTCTAACAATCAATTCAAAAATGGACAAGACGTCTCAAGTTTAAAAAGTGTGTACCCTTGAGTGTATCAAACAAGGGGAAGTTATGTACTGCAGAAAAAGGGCTAAGATGAAAAGGAAGTGGCAATGACCAAGTAATCAAATCATATCAATTAATGCTCATTCCTGTTGAATCATATGGAATAATCTCTGGAAATGAAGTACATCAGTACAATAATAAAAGCAATGGGTGTGAAGCTTGGAAAAGCACACTCCAAAAAGTTACATACCCTAAATCACATACCACCGAGGCATCAAACACACATAGTATCTATAGAGGAAGCAAGGAGCAATAGCTCAAAACATAATTACGTGTCCCTTAGGAAGGACAAACCAGGGGATCCTGCCTACAGCACCCACTCCTATGCGTTTTGGCCAGATGCCTTCAACTGGGAGTAGTGGGGTAGGCAGGATAATGTGCAGACTTAAAAAGGATTACAATTATGCCCTAAAACGTCGTCACCTGTTGAAATTTCACCAAAGTACAACTAATCTAAATAGTTCACAGGGGTGTACATCGTAAACCTACCCACTGCACGTCTCCAGAAACGTCATGAACAAGAGCCCAGCAAAGCAGTGCAATATACTGCTTACCATCCATTTGCATCAAGCTGGCAGCTGTATGTCTTCACACAGCAGAGTGCGCTTGCGTGTGACGTCATCCGGAGGCACCCGATACATGAATACATGCCTCTCCTCCTGCCACTACTCCGATAGGGAGGCGGAGCCAAATTAAACGCAAAGTGCGCATGTGTAGGCAGACAGATGTATTCTGTACACAGAAAAACTCCCATATACACGGAGCCTCAACCCGCGCATGCGCTGTGTGCCCAGCTTAGTGGATGACCTCAAATTAAAGGCACAGTAACATAAGTCTCTAAACTCTTCAAGGAGCAGACAAAATGAACCAGTGTTACATAAGAGGTCTTCCATATGCATAAATACTGTCTATAGATGAAAGAACAGTTACAGTAGAGTGCCTAAATAGACTATGCTCTACCAGTAATGAGGAAAATAATCAAATAATTGTTTGGTACATCTCTAGGAGATGCTATAATAATGCAAAACTTGGTACACAAATCAATATCAATGAGACAGTGTATAGTTCAAGACACATAAGTATAACAAAAGAAATTACCGAAACAACCTTATAGTCACAAAATATTTTGGAAGGACAGTTATAAGATCATACCGATGAACAAATGAATCACTCAAAACCACTAAGAGAGTTCCTGTTGTGTTGTGTCCTTTAACTCGCATTACATCTCCAAAGGAATATAGAGAAAGGTAATAGTCTCTCTTAGAGGACGTCAGAAGGGTAGAGATGTATATCAATCCTCAGTCGATATGGAGACGTGCAAACCCAGGATTCTATAGGTAGACAAGGGGAATAGAGGAGAAATAGGGGGAGAGAGAGGAAATGTGTATGAGATTCTCATCATAATATTAAAAATGCATATGTGTCCCAAAATAACCTAATGCAAAGTATTGGTGATAATAAAAAATGGATATGATGAGGGGGAACTTGGAGAAAAGAGGCCTTGAGACAGGAGGCTACAGAAACATAGAGAAGCCCAGGTAGTCATTAAGACCCTGTGGGATCATTGAGTCCATTTGGACTATCCACCTGGACTCTCTACGCAAAAGTGCCTTCTCCAAATCACCTACCCTCATCCCCAGGCTAACCCTCTCTATCGCGAATGCCTTAAGTAGATTAAAATCAGACCCATGTACCTGAAGGAAATGCCGTGCTACCGAAGTAATTTTCTTAAAATTGTCCAAGTCTCTCGAAGCATTCTTGATGTTCCTTACATGCTCGAGGACTCTGAACCTGAATTCCCGTGTGCTCATCCCTATGTAGGGAAGGCCGCAGGGGCAGGTAATACAATAAATTACTCCCTTGGATTTGCAGCCAAGGTAATCTTTAATTTGGAAAGTATGTTTTTGTAAAAAGTCAGTAAACACATCCGCCTGGTTCATGTGTCTGCAAGCAGAACAATTCCTGCATTTGAAAAACCCTTTTTTCTGGAAATGGACAGAAAGGTTTCATTAGTGCTAGGGACAAAGTGGCTGTTCACCAGTTTGTCCTTAAGATTAGGGGACTTGCGACTAGTCATGGTAATCTTATCACCTAATACTCTCTTAAGGTCAGGATCTGTCATAAGGATATTCCAGTGGCTCTGTAATGTATTGCGTAATACTGGCCACTGTTTGTTGTGTGTTCCTATGAACCTTATCTTTTGTTCAAAGGCAGGTTTAATTTTGGGACATAGCAGAGAGTCTCTCGGTGTATTCAGTTCCCTTTTAAAGCCTCTCTCCACACACCGATGACTGTATCCTCTCTGGTAAAATCTCTCTCATCTCCCCCGCTCTCTCTATGAAGCCCGTCTTGGTGGACACATTACGCTTAAGGAGCAGGAATTCACTCGTCGGGATACACCTAATTTGATGTTCCGGGTGAAAGCTAGTGGCATGCAGTATGGCATTAGTTGCCGTCTTTTTACGGAAGATATCTGTATGGAGACAGCCATCTGGCCCCAAGGTGATGTACAGGTCTAAAAATTCTACTTGCGTGTGGCTACAGTTAAATGTCAATTTGATGTTCAAATCATTGCGGTTGAGGACATCGACGAAATCCGCAAACCCCATGGCAGTTCCTTGCCAGAGGATGAGGATGTCGTCGATGTACCTCAACCACAATGACACATACTGTGTATAGCATAAATTCTCCTCAGAGAACACAACTTCCCTTTCCCACCAGAGCAGGAAGAGATTGGCATAGGAGGGTGCGCACGTAGCACCCATCGCAGTGCCTCTTTTCTGCAAATAATACCTATTCCTAAAGATATTAGGTGATAAGATTACCATGACTAGTCGTTATGGGGTGCCCGTATCCCTCTAGTCCCGTGGTCATGTGACCCACAATTTTAACATGGCGGGGATACCGGTACCCCATAACTGGGCCTGTAACTCGGGAAGTAGGAGACCCCCTGCTCACGCACACTATGAATAAAAATAAAATGTAAGCAGGTTCATTACCTTAGCAGCTACACGCTAAGGTAATGATTTTTTATTTGGAGGGGGGGGGGGGTGTTTGATATTAGTGTGGGGGAGCAGGGGGTCTCCCGAGCTAAACAATGTTGATTTCAGCCTTGGGGACCCCTTACTTCCCGACATACAGGCCCTGTTATGGGGTGCCGGTATCCCTCTGCATTGTTTAGATTCGATCCCACAGGATTTTAACATGGCGGGTGTACCGGCACCCCATAACGGGGCCTGTAACCCAGGAAGTAGGGGGTCAACGGACCTGAAATCAATGTGGTTCAGCTCCAGAGACCCCCTGCTACAAAAGTGTAATTTTAGAATTTTAATAAAACCCCAGCGATCGCCTGTGAGAGGCGCGCAGTTAGAGTGACTGATTCAGACTCTCTTACTGCTCGTCTATTACACAAAGGCAGACGCCGGTATGATTCACACAGCAGGGGTCCCTGCTTTGGGCATCTAATGCGCCGCGGTCATTTCAACAAAAATAACGCGCCAAAACCGGGGAGAATTAGGGGATTATATCGACTTCCAATTCGAGATCCGTTCGAATAATGGCAGCCCCATCAGTACACTTACCATGGGGTGAGGAATGGACTGCCAGTCCGGGGACTCCCCAGCTCCCTCCTCCTGCTCCCCCATCCCGCTCCCCCCTCTGGAAGTTAGATCCCAGTGCCAACAAGAAGAGGGAGTGCTGCGGGGCTTCCGAAGGCATGGGACGCAGGGCAACCACCTTGCCTAAGGCCAGCCCTGGGTGGTCAGTAAAGAAGTGACAAAAACTTTCTACAGTACAATGAAGATAGAATACCCAAGAGTGTCTTCCAAAGGTTCCCAAACCTGCTTCATTCACCCCATTATCAATTGTCATACAGTGGTTATTGTACTCGTTTATGTTTCTCTAATGTTCTCTCCTTTGTGCCTTCTCTGTTCCCAGAGTTCCTGAGCACAAAGTGCAAGCAGCATGGATGGGAACTTCTGGATGGCACCCGCTTCACAAGGATTTTCACCAATAAAATGTCCAATGCAAGGAGGGAATTTCGGAAGGCACAAAATAAGGCAGTTGAAAGTTAAGACCCAGGAGTTTAATACAGGGGAAATGTTTTTGCACTCATAATTAGGTTGCTATTTAAGCACTAATTCATTTCACTGCCAAGGTTTGTGATGGTAATTGTATTTTTAATGAAGGGCAAAGGGAAACTATTGATAGTATCGTGTTTAAGGCAACAGTCCATACGTTGAGTTGAGTATATATATATATATATATATATATATATACTGTATAAACAAAAAATAAGTGCTTGCTAGAGTGAAACGTGAATTATGTGAGTACAATAAAATTAAAGTGTTTGTGAAGAAATCACATCTAGTATCAGTGTTGTAACACAGTGAAACGTAGACAAAAAATGTGTACACGAGAGTGTGACAATTCAATTAATATAAAAATACTGTGAATACAGTAATAATTGCAACAACATGTCCATAGATTTAGTCCATAAAGTATATAAGACCATAAATAAAGGATATATATTGCCGTGGCAGTTCCGCAGCTTCTAGAAGGATGAACAACATCCACAAGAATCTGTTTAGAAAAAAAGAAAAAAGAGGCCTGTGCCACATACTGTAGCATAAATCTGTGTTGACATTTATTATCAATGTAAAAATAGCACACTCACAAGTGTAGCTAGAACATGGCATTGAGAGATATATTATCTCAAATCAGTGGTACCTATCTGGGAGGAACTTCTTATGCTCCAAAGCAAAGGATTATCACTCCGATTTCGGGGTCCATGATGTATTGTAGGAGTCCATGATGTACAGTATTGTAGGACCAGGATGTTCAGGCGTATTACGTCATTATGTCTCCACAAGCGGCTAGTGTAGCTACTTTGAGCGGTAAAGCTGATACATTTGGACAATCCTGTTGCCATTTGTTTCTTGGTTGGTTCCAGGGCATTGACTCCTATAATACATCATGGACCCCGAAATCGGAGTGATTATCCTTGTCTTTGGAGCATAAGAAGTTCCTCCCAGATAGGTACCACTGATTTGAGATAATATATCTCTCAATGAGCATGTTCTAGCTACACTTGTGAGTGTGTTATTTTTACTTTTTTCATTGCTAATAAATATCAACACAGATTTATGCTATGTGGCACAGGCCTCTTTTTTTCTAAAAATAAATAAATAATATAATGATTATTATGTATATATTGGAGGACCCCTTATTTTTAATATATGCAACCTCACTCAATGGGGTTGCTAGGTTTGTGTGAGGAGTTAATAATGGGATAGTGTGTGCTGCGCCCCACCTTGTGTTACCATGGGGATACTGATCTCAGGAGGGATATATACGATTGGGGGAAGGGTCTAGAAGTCAGGTTCCCACAGGCCAAAAGGAGAGGAGCCTTGGGGAGACTAGATAAGGCTGTTCATAAAGTAATAGCATAGACCAGACCCCCATGCTGTATTATGTTGTAAATATGGACAGTGCCCTTTAAGTTAGGATCCCTAAAGACGGCTAATGGATTCCAAACTATCAAACAGATAGGAAAACGGCATGCTATAGAGGGCCTCAGGAAAGAGGGCTCCCGGGTGTCAGCAGATTGGCTCTAACCGTGGATCCGCACTAATAATCTTCGCAGTCTGTATGGAAGTGGCAGTTGCCAAACAGGCCTAAGGTATTGTGGTCACTTGTAAAGGACCCACCAGGATTCCCATATGGGCCTAGTGTAACCGTGGTGATACTGACGATGATCACGAAGCAACAAAGAGGGGGCCGGGTCCTACACAAGTAAAGCAACTAAGTCAGAGCACCTCCACTTGCTATGTTAAGAGTGGGCACTATTTATGTACGTCTGTTATAAAAACAGTACAACGTTGGGAGTGTGAGTGGTCCCTGTGCCTGGGGACATGAATAAATGACAGTTGTACTATACAAGTTCCTATTATTTTCCATCCTTGCTGCCTCATCACCCAGCCGCCTGAATCGTGCACCCTGAGCCATGGTAACTTATGCTGAGTAGCCAAACACAGTACTCCATGTAATCTCCCTATAAGCCAGACAGGGAGGGTTATAAATTTAACCTACACACCCCCAGGAAGAAAACCCCTCTGGGGATCGAAATGTCGGATTTTTGTGTCTGTATCAATATATTGTTTTGCTGACTTAAGTCTGAATGCTGTCTCTTTTTGCTGTTCTGCTTCCCTGCTGAATGGTAACAATATAACAATATATATATATATATATATACAATACATGTGAATATGGGTAGGCCTCCAATACCAGATGCTGCTAATGCAAACGGTCTCCAAACCATTCTAAGATAATATGACACAAGTGACAAGTATTACGCGCAAACTGGACAGAGGTATAGTTAATGATAAACTCAGCAGTGAAAATACCGTGCTGTGAAAAAGTCAAATGCAATCAGATTGGTCTCACAAAACAAATTCTACTATGGTGATTCACAATGGGCCTGTGATGCTCTTCTCACTGCACCATTCCTCATAAGAAGAAAACAAATAGCAACAACATAGCATAATATCGTTTACTATATAGAATGGACATACTGTACAACACAGGAGGGAAAGGAAATACACTCACACGTTCCCCACTGTACAAAAGCAATGAGTGTTTTCATGGCACAATCATACCCACTCCGGACACACCCTCAGCTCCAAAACAGTATGCACACCGCTTCACCGCTTCACTTCCACGTTGTGATCGCGGAGTCCTGGTACTGCTTTAGGGACGGTGGCCTCATTGAGATATCCCAATGCGATTCGCCTATGATTTCGACTTCCTCAGGGGATGTATTGTATGACCTTTCTATATTGTAAACCATATTATACTATGTTGTTGCTATTTGTTTTAGGGTTAAAATGGGCTCGCTTGTGGCGGGATGTTGCATGCCAGCTGATTGGTTGGGGGTTTTACCTGGTTTGGGCCCCAGTTGGGGCATGGTAAGGCACTAGCAATGCTGGCAGCATTGCGGCAGGGCTTCCGCCAACTGTTGGATATTACGGTGATACGTGCCCATAGGCCACAGTTATCAGTGGCTGGGATGATATGGTTTGTCTGAACTATATATTTAAACTGTTTGATTATGTCAATGTTTGCAGGCAAGTTTGTGTGATGTCCTTTTAATAAATACTGTGGCCATTTTTACATCCAAACTGGTATCAATGTTATATTGGGATTTGAGTTGAATGGCCAGGTGAGCAGGGAACATGGAGAAATCTGGAAGTCATGAGCCGTGTGACGTATCTTACTGCTTACTGCGAGGTATCATGGCATATTACAGCTCAGTAAATAAAGGCCTTTATCTGAGTTACTAGGTTAGTTTTCAACCCTTTATGTAGTGGAATGACTTGCAATGTAGAGAAGGGGTTAATAGAGGAACACTTTTATTCTGGAACGCTACATTTTGCGGCATTTTCTAGTTTAAGGCTCGTTTTTGTAGTGTACAGTAACAACGAAAAACAAATCTGCCCGTTTTATTTTGTTTCCTGGTTTTGTAGGCTACCTTCATCGTAATCCATCTGCACCCCAACAAAACAATACATAATGTGTTTTCAGAATGCAGTTTCTGTTTCCTTTTGAACAATACCGCTTTGCATTGATGCCACGGAATGATAGGAATTGGCAACAAATGGCACTAAACCCTGTGATTGGGATGAACAAAAGCTTAACCCAGAACAAAGAAAGCACTGAAATGTTATTTTGTGAAAACAAAAAAGGCTGTAGAGCTCATCCAAACAGCATCCAGATGTGGCACGTTCAGCTGTAGTGAAAGTGTGACATTTAGATGCAACTAATGGCTTCTACTAGATACAGTATATATTAATTGTGCATTCATTTATGTCTATAAATTGTAATAAGAAAAGACATGATTAACTGTAAATATAGGGTGAGTATTTTGCTCAATTAGAATTGAAAAAAAGTTTGAACTCCATAGCATTTTTTTTCCAACCTAACCAACTAAATGTACCTATATAAATAGTGTTTACTTTGGTTTTCTCTGATTGTTTGCAAGGATGTGGTATATATATTAGTTTATCATTGTATACAGTAAATTCACTGAAAGGTCCAATCTGTTATGTGCCAGACACTGGGGACTACAGTGCACTGCCTTGCTATTTGTTTCCGGCCCTCCTGAAAGGTAAGAGGTTATCTTCAATTAGTATGTACAGCTGCAGCAGCCATTATTCAAACACTTCACGCGTTGTGTACATCGGAATACCGATGTCATGAAGCGGGATGTCTTCCAACCATACGCCTTAACACGCGAATGCAGGCGAGTGCAGAAAATAGAATTTTAGAGTTCTGGTTTTTAAACACCTGAAATTGACACAGTAGCACAGTACTGTACACATTGCAATTCATTCATTTCATTGCATCCAAAGAAACAGAATCCATGAAATTCAACAAAGCAATCGCGATAAGCGCGGGTGCCTGGGGCAATTGGCCGCGTTCATGCTGCGTGGAGTACAGCAGAGGACACGAAATCGGCGCCGTGATTTGTTTGAATAACGCCCGCTGCAGCTGTAGTTCTCCAAAGGGGCAAGATCAGAAAACATGTAGGACTAAAAAAGCCACAAGCCAAGTGTAATGTTATTTTAGATGCATTTAAAGACTTAAAAAATGACTATATTTAAAATATTTAGCATGCTTTTATAACATCTAACATATATAATTATTTTACCATAACTTAGTGAGTTCCAGTGTCAAAAATTGTCCTTCGCTGCATAAGTGACTAGTATGGAAATAGCAAGAGAAGAGAATTTACATTCTGCCGGGTGAAAATCCCTGGGCTTATGAGTTACTGTACTACCAAGGCGATTTTTCAGGGGATTTAATGGGATCAGCAAGAAACTCCATGCAGTGTTTATGAAATGATTTGGAAGGGGGCTGAAATACTAACACAGAGTGGATAAATGCTTTTTCTGTCACATTTCTTTATTTAAAGATGAATTATTTATTGTGGCTTAGATTAAATTACATAAATAATTTTTCTTTGCTTCGAGTGTGTTTTGTTTTTCTCTACAACACCACCAGGCTGAATTTTGGGGCAACGCAAAATCAGTCAGGGGGTGTTTTATATCAAAATCTCCCAGCTGCAAAACCTGTGCAAAAATAGCACCACATTTATCAGAGGGAAACCATGTTAAAAGCCATGTTATTTTTTTTCCTAAATAAAACTGGTGCTGTTTATCTCCCTCCACCGCCCGGTTTGCAGCTAAAAGACTTTAATAGATCATCTTTTTTTTAGTCTAAATGATCCTGATTGGCTGACAAATTCATTTTTGGTTCATTTAAATGTGGGAAACTGAGCCAATTGAACATGAACAGAACCACTCTAACGTGTTTCACTTTGATAAAGCGCACTGTGCGTGAAACGCGTTAGAGTGGTTCTGTATTTTTTGGCTGTGATGCTGTTCCTCATTCTCCAATAAATCCTGTTTTTACCAGCAAGCAACATTTTGGACCCCATTCTTCCTAAGGAGCTGTGCTTTCCATCCACCTGCCTCACAGGTGACTTTCGCTGATCTATCTGATGGGAGGCGCACGCCCTCGGAGCACAGACCGAACAGACACGTGAGTAATTGCAGTGTGCTGGTCATGGATACACTGCCTCCGTCCCGCGGGACTAAAGTATTGGACTGTGGCTGTTCTTCACATCTGACTATGCACATACTGTACGCTATGAAGAGGATTAGTATTGGAAAGGATGTGTGAAGGGAGTGAGGGTTATCTTTTTCATCTGGATTGTGGGAGGAGGCTGGTCTGTGGCTCTGCTCCCTCCCCATCCCATTAAATTTCTTCAAGGATCGGTTGTTTCTATGTGTTTGCTTAGTCATCTATGATTTCAGGGGACACGACCGGACTATATGATATATACACTACTCGTCATCTGATCAGAAGAACATTTTTTCCACACCTTCACTTGAATTTATATGTATATTGTGTACCTAGTCCCATATGTCTGTACACTTCAATTAATATTAACATTTTACAAATACTTTGAATAGCTTGGAAGATTTTCCACCTCAAACCTGGTTCTTACTTGGTAGCACTGGTCATAAACTTGGGTTCTATCTCTATCAAGGTTTAATACAGATACATGTAAGGTTATGCATTTGGGAAACAAGAATAAACAGGTGACTTTCAAATTAAATGGGGAAAAAATAGGGGAATCCTTGATGTAGAAAGATTTAGGAGTGCTTGTAGACAGCAGGCTTAGCAATAGTGCCCAAAGTCATGCAGTAGCTGCAAAGACAAACTAGATGTTATCTTGCATTAAACGGCAATGGATGGAAGGGAAGTAAACATAATTATGCCCCTTTATAAAGCATTAGTAAGACCACACCTTGAATATGGAGTACAATTTTGGGCACCACTCCTTAGAAAAGACATTATGGAACTAAAGAAAGTGCAGAGAGAGCCACTCAATAAAGGGGATGGATAATCTGATTTATGAGGAGAGGCTAGCTAAATTAGATTTGTTTACATTAGAAAAGAGGCATCTAAGAGGGGATATAATAATTATATACACATATATTCGGGGACAGTACAATGAGTTTTCAAAAGAATTATGCAATCCCAGGGCAGTACAATGGACTTGGGGCCATCCCTTAAGGCTGGAGAAAAGGAGATTTCAGCAGCAACAAAGGAAAGGGTTCTTTACAGTAAGGGCAATTCAAATGTGGAATTCATTACCCATGGAGACTGTGATGGCAGATAAAATAGATATATTAAAAAAAAGGTTGGACATTTCTTTAGAAAGGAAAGGTATTGACGCATTGAAGGGAGCGGTGGCTATTTTGGATCGAGGATCCGTGGAGGTGCCTGTATCTCTGCATCTCCCCCCGGCACCCCAAACTACTGGCCCTCCCATACTGCTGACACATGATCCTTCCCCCGACCACCTTACCTCTACTCTGCCGGGGAAATAATCCCCTTGGTCAGCTGGCCTGACCCTCTGCGACAGGGTGCAGCGCAGGAGCCGTGAGCCTCCCTCTCATCCCCAAAGGGGCCTCCCTTTCATCCCCAAAGGGGCCGCCCTGAGGCTGCAGAACCGAGTGCCGTCGGGTGGGGTCGCATAAACCCCCCTTCCCCCCATCCCTCAAATAAAGACGCAACAATCCCCCCTCCCTCACCCCCCCAAATAAAGACAAATAAAGAAAAGTGAAGCACATACATAAAGGCAGACTGAGAAGGCAGGGGGACATTTTCTATTCAGAGACCCACCCGGACGCCACCGGACACAGCTCTCCCCAGGTCAATTGACAATATCACAAAACCCAAAGGCCAGAGCAGGGGGGGTGGTCCCCACAACTAGGGAGACAGACCAGAGGGGCACATCACCACAGCTGCAAGTGGGAGGAGGGGTGACCATCTCACATTGAGCTGCTGAAGGAATCATACTGCCACGGTGCAAAGACCCCATATATCCCCTCATATCCCCTCATAATCTGGGCTTCAAAGACTCAGGGTTAAAGATTAACCATATCCAGAGCCTATACACGCATTTTATAGGATACTTAATACCACAGACCCTGAATGATAAAAAAACTACGGTCAATAAACAGTACCCACCTGCAGTGATATAGCTGGAGGGGTCCCGGCCTCGCACCACTTGGGAACTACCGAAACAGAAGTAACTAAAACAAAGATGTTCCGAGAGCTTCCGGCGACGTCAGGGAACATGGTCGGATAGTCGAGGATCTCCCGCCACCCTCACAAGCAAATTGCATGATCGAGCGACACAAACCACACAAAAAAGCATAAAAAACGCACAAACAACTTAGCAGACGTTAGGGAAGATGCCGGCCCGCCCAAAAGGGACCCAAGGCCCAGGAGTCACAAAATACTTTACCCCCGCGCACCGCCCCATTGAACAGAGTGGGGACTCCCAAGATGGCGCCGAAGAAGCAGCCCATGCGGCCCTAACGGACTTAGCCCCCGACTCAGGCGCAGCAGACTTACAAGAACCGAGGCTGAACAAACACTATTTCGAAGCCCTCTTCCAAAGAATGCATAAGGAGCTACGCAAAGAAATCCAAACACATGGCGCTGGAAGGCCTGAGAACGGAAATACATGGGCTATCCAAGCGCACTGAGGTGCTGGAACACAAAGTCACAGACGTAGTTGACACACAACACGCAACAGAGGAAGAAGTCATAAGACTCAGCCAAGAAGTCACAGACCTGCGAGACACCCTGGAAGAACAAGAAGACAGGGACCGAAGGCAAAACCTGAGAATCAGGAATATACCAGAGACGATCACCGCCGAGGGGCTTCATGCCTACCTTCGCAAACTATTCCTACAACTAGCCCCAGACCTGTCGGAACATGATCTCTAGATGGACAGGGCGCACAGAGCGCTGGGCCCCAAACCTGCGGACCCTGAACGACGCAGGGATGTAATCATAAAGCTCCACGCATACTCAGCCAAGGAGAAGATCATGGCTGCAAGCAGGAGAGCAAGAGATATCCAAGTGGAGAACATACCTCTACAGATCTTCAACGACCTATCCAGATCCACGCTAGAAAAAAGGAAAGAAATGAAGCCCCTCAAGAACATACTACAAGAAAGGGGAATCTCCTACTGTTGGGGTTTCCCCTTTAAGCTGATCGTCCTGAAGAATGGACATCACCACACAATTTCCAGACCACAGGATTCGCCGGCGTTCCTAAAAGCGTTGGGGCTGAGTCAGCAACAGGACAACAGACCACCAGCCAAGTCCCCCACAAACAATGATGAGATGGAGGTTCCCCGGGCCTCTGAAAGGCTGGTCAATCAGAAGAACACAGAGGCCCCTAAGTAACGGACATACCACCGGAAGCACGATGGCGGTCCCCCCAAAGGGAACAACGAACTATGAAAGCAGCCCCAAAGCAAGTAAACCCCATCAACCACCGATCCGCCTATGGAACCTATTCTACAAACTTGCCCCCCCCTTCCTCCCTGAAGCCTCGCCCGCACCTCCAATCCCACTACCCAGCAATTAACCAACGCAGGAGGAAAAGCTCTCACTACTCATCCCATCGGAGCGCCAGAAGGTATCCTGGTCGACCGCGTCCAGGCCGATCAGCGTTCGATCGAAGTCCTGCCTGAGGTAGCGAGCTGATTTACCCGGCAAGCCCCCCCGAGGAGGACAAGCACCACCTTGACCTACGGAGTGAACTGAGGTCCTGTTGACACCCTCCACGGGCACAGTAAGTGAAGCCAACCGACGCACCTGCAACACGCCTGCACGAACAGAGGACGCAGCCCCCTGTATGAACAGAAGGGGTAGACCCCCTGTCCCCCTTCATACCCCCCCCATCTCACAGGATGATGGGACGCAGTGACAGGCCTGCCACTTCACGGCCCGAGGAGCCCAGGTCGTATGAACCCTTCTTTTCCCATTCCCCCCCGGACTTTTGTCAATATGCTCTTTAAAGCAGCCTAGCAGGTGAAAGTTAGCCAATTTATAAAGAGCAATGAATATACTGTTTATCCAGGATGTACCTGCAACCCCTATACCACTCCCTTACATACCCCCCCCGCTCCCCTTCCCCCCGCGCTCCCCTTCCCCCTGTTCCCTTCCCCCCCTGCTCCCACTCCCCCGCTCCCCCTCCCCTGCTCCCCTTCCCCCGCTCCCCTCTCTCCCACCCCCCCCGCTACCTGCCCATCCTCACTCCCAATCCAAAGGAACTTCTCAAGGAGAGAAAGATGCGTCGCACAGCACAAAAATAGATGAAGGCTGATGTGGGATAAAAATAAGCTTTATTTGCACAAGGTGCAAGCGAGTCCTCTTTACGCGTTTCGGCCTGGAAGGCCTTTGTCAAAAATTTTTGACAAAGGCCTTCCAGGCCGAAACGCGTAAAGAGGACTCGCTTGCACCTTGTGCAAATAAAGCTTATTTTTATCCCACATCAGCCTTCATCTATTTTTGTGCTGTGCGACGCATCTTTCTCTCCTTGAGAAGTTCCTTTACATTGCTGCATCAAGCGTCTGCACGCTGAGTTCCTGCTGGCTTGCGGTTTCCCTCACTGAGTCTGCCGTGACGTTATCAGCAAGTATCGTTCAGGCCGCCGGTCAGGTGACCGCCCTCCGCGTCTGCGGGTATTGGGTTGGCGGTGAAGAGCAAAGATCACAAGCAGAGACACCCTGACTTCAGCCAGGAGAAGCAGATATATTATACTGAGAAGACCCGCACAGGCTTCACTAACCACTACAAAGACTTACACGTGAGTGTCCCATATCCCAACCTCACAGTGCTCGCGGTGAGCCGGTTGGGGGGAATGATTATATGTGTCTTCATATTACACTAAGGTTGTGTATCGCCTGGGTCTAGAAGATTTACTTTATCTTGCACCAGCAGGACTATGCTATATTCTGAGCGCCTGGAGGGTTAATCGGATGACTCACTCCCAATCCCCCCGTTTTCTATTGTCTAGCCTTAAGCAACAATCATAAGCAAAATGCAAATGTGGTAAGGTAGAAACCGAATGATCATAACAAAGAACAAGGTGGTAATGCAGATACTAGCAAATGGACTATGCAGAAATAAGATATAAGCAGAAGACAATTAGTAAATGCAAATGATATATGTAAGATGCGAATTGCTCATGTAAGAAATAGAGTTGATAAGCAGATAAAAGCAAATAAAAGCAAATGTACCCCCTAGCAATAGGATATATGTATCGGATGATAAGAAAATGCAAATGTCATATGATAAATGCCAAATGTTGTGTTTTTCCGTACAAGTTGTCAAAAAGAGAAGAGACAAAGGGTTAATACAAAAAAAATGTCTACCCAGCCCACATGGGCTCCTAAATAAGACAAGCCAGATAGGCATCCACCCCTTGACAAGTGGTTCCTTCCCCCTCCCCTCCCCCCCTGCCCACCCCCCTCTCTCCCCCCCCTCCCCTTCCCCCCCACCCCCCTGCCCCCCCCTCCTCACCCCCCGCGCTCTCCCTCCCCCCCCAAATGACAAGATACATGCAAAGACAGAAAGGGAACAACATGATCCCGAGCTAAGACAAACCAGACAGACATCCTTATCCTGTCCAGAGACTCCCCCCACCTCCCCTCCCCCCCCTTTTTGCCCACCTCTCCCTCCCCCCCATCCCCCCCTCCCCCCTCCCCCCCACCTCTCCCCTCCCCCTTCCCCCCCATCCCCTCCCAGCCCCCCCCATCCCCTCCCAGCCCCCCCATCCCCTCCCAGCCCCCACCTTCTTCCCCTCCCTACCCCCCCCATCCTATCCCTCCATCTTGAAGAGGAACGACGCACCTCTATAGTGGAGAAGTGGAAAATGGCATCTAGAGGAGACGGGGCTAACTCCGGGCCCAGAGTATCCAAAAAGCGGGTTGATAAATATTGAACGCCCACAACATAACAATATAGACTATATAAATGTTGACCGACAAAATAGAGGTCTTAAAAAAGGTTTTGTTTCTTCCAAAGGTTTATGTGATGATGTTTAGAAATGTTTATAGGACACCACACTAAGTGGTCTCCATAGAAGTGGTTTTAAGTAAGTTTTCACACAGAGGGTGTGGGACTCTCTTTCCGGTCTCCGACCGTTTTCTGAGTTCTGGAAGGATCTCTAGGGGTAATAAACCCCTGTACCTCTCTCACCCACAGGGGAGAGGCCTACTTTCTAGGGCCATCTGAAGGCCCAACGACCCCCACCCTTCCTATTGTGTCTCCCTTCCCCTCCCCCCCACTCTCCCCCCTCCCCCACCCCCCCCCCACTCGCCTACACAAACTCACCTAAGGCTCACAGGACTAGTAGCCCTCACCGTGGGAATACAGAGGGCCTCGGAGCTCAGAGCTCCGAAAAACAAGCACGACACAAAATGACAGACATAAAATTAATCACGCTTAACGTAAAGGGACTAAACTCAAATAAAAAAAGAAAACTAGCGCTCCAGGAACTCAAAAAAACAAAAGGGGACATCGTTTTCCTGCAAGAAACACACTTTAACTCACCAGTTCCACCAAATACATTCAAGAGCCTGTTCCCACAGGCTTTCTACGCATCCTCCCCGAGTAAAAAGAAAGGAGTAGCTATCCTAATAAGGAACAATTTCCCCTTCGCCCTAACTCACACTCAATCAGACCCAGAAGGAAGATTCCTGGTGCTCCGGGGTACTCTAGCAGGTTCTCCCATAACATTGGTGAACATATACGCCCCCAATGAAAATCAAACCCAGTTCCTCAAAAAAGAACTGGACTCCGTGGAACAGCAGGCACTCTCTTCCTTAATTATAGGAGGAGACTTTAACATGGTCGCCTCACACACACAAGATAAAACGAAAACTCCAAAAGACCCACCCAATGCAACTCAAGGCACATCTTACATGATCCAATCACAAAAAAAAACAAAAAAATTCATGGAAATAATAGAATAATTCTCCCTGGTCGATGTGTGGAGAGCTCAGCACCAGGGTCAAAGGGATTACACCTTTTTCTCCGCCCTTCATCAGTCCTACTCGAGGTTAGACTATTTTCTGGGTACCAACAACATACTCCAGGCTTCCTCCCACTCCTATATCAGCCCAATTACCTGGTCTGACCACGCACCAGTGGAACTCACCCTCACCCTACCCTTTGTCAAAAACAATCCCTACAAATGGAAGTTGAATGATTCCCTACTCAACTGCCCGGAGACAGAGACAAATATAAGACGCAAACTCTCCTCCTTTTTCCAGATAAACGCAGGTACGGTCTCGGCCCCGACTATGCTTTGGGAGGCACACAAGGCCTCAATTAGAGGAGAATTAATCTCGATATCGGCCTATAAGAAAAAACAAAAAGCTAAACTCCAAACTGAACTAACAGATAAAATCAAACACCTAGAGCAGCAACACAAAACAACAGCATCCAAAAAAATACTAAAGCAATTAAACTAAACGCGAGCAGCTCTCAAACAAACACAATTAGAGGAAGTAGAAAGGGCCCTAAGATGGACAAAACAAAAATTCTTTGATAAAGGAAACAAAGCTGATAAGCTTTTAGCCTCGAAACTTAGTGGCATACGGGTAAAGTCACAAATATCCAAAATCCGCACAAAATCAGAGAAAATCACATATGACGAAAAAGAAATAGCACAAGAATTTGCTGACTACTACTCTCAACTGTATAACCTACATCCTCTGTGCCATAATCCGACCCCCTTAGACACAATCTCAAAATACCTGGAGGAGTGCTCCCTCCCCTCCCTTTCACAGGCCGAACTAGATAAACTAAATAAAGACATTTCCCTAGAAGAACTAACCGAAGCCATTAGCTCCCTCAAACCGGCAAAAACTCTGGGCTCGGACGGATTTTCTAACACTTACTAAAAGACATTCATGCTGACCCTGTCCCCTTACTTGCTTGACATGTTCAACTCTTTCTTACAAGGAGAGCCAATCCCCGCTACCATCACTGCAGCAAATTTAGCCATTTTCCACAAGGAGGGTCGAGACCCGCTCCTTTGTGGCAACTACAGGCCAATATCCCTACTTAACTCAGATCCCAAAATTTACAGCAAGATACTAGCAAACAGGCTCAACCCAATTCTCCCCAGACTCATTAATACAGATCAAGTAGGTTTTGTGTCAGGAAGACAGGCCTCCGACAATACACACAAAATAGTGGATATCATCGACCACGTGCATCTCACAGGAACCAATGCAATGATCCTGAGCCTCGACGCGGAAAAAGCGTTCGACAGGATCAGATGGTCCTTCCTAGACCAAACAATGCTGAAGTTTGGTTTTAGTGGTCCCTATTTAGAGGGTGTTAGAGCCCTCAACCAAAACCCCACAGCATATGTAAAAATTTCAGGAGGACTATCAGACCCAATTACAATCAGAAATGGGACCAGACAGGGCTGCCCGCTATCCCCACTCCTATTTGCCCTAAGAATTGAACCATTGGCAGCCAAAATTAGACAAGAAAAGGGCATCAAGGGGATTTCGATCTCCACAAAGGAATACAAAATTTCCCAATTTGCGGACGATGTGATCCTGACCCTCGCTGACCCCCACATCTCCCTCCCGAACCTACAAAAGGTACTCCACCAATTTGGAACAGTCTCTGACTATAAAATAAATATAGACAAGTCAGAAGCACTTAACATATCCCTCCCAAACACAACATGGAAGCTTTTGCAGTCCAATTATAAATACAAGTGGAGCACCACATACATCAAATACCTAGGTATATGAATCTCGAGCTCCCATGGATCCCTCTATCAACACAACTACCCCCCACTATTTGATCAAATTAAAAAAGACTTAGAGTCGTGGAAAAAACATCAAATATCATGGTTCGGGAGAATAGTCTCCCTCAAAATGAACATCCTACCTCGGCTGTTGTACTATTTCCAAACACTCCCCGTAGTCATCCCACTAACAGCCACGAAAAATGTACAGGCCCAAATGTTCCAATTTATCTGGAATGACAAGAGACAGAGGGTCCCCGGATCGGTAATGTTATCAGCCAAACTAAGAGGAGGTATGGGGGTCCCCGATGTGGTCAGGTACTACCTCGCAGCCCAGCTAAAGCAAGCCGTAGTTTGGAATTGCGACCCGGCAGCGGAGAAACACATTACGCAGCCCCACTACCACTTCAGCTACTTCTGTGGTCCCAAGGAGGAAAAGAAGGAGGATCAAGGAGGTTTGATCTAGGAGCAATGAGATGCACGTGGAACTCGTGGCTGAAAAGCAAAGGGAAGTATGGCTTGCTAAACACCCCCTCACAAATCACCCCGATCTTTGGGAACCCGAACTTCCCGCCCGGGTGCTCCAAAAAGCAATTTGCCCAATTTCAGGTGCTTGGAATAAGGCTGGTTGCAGACTTGCTGAAAAATGGAGAGATTCTAACATTTAAAGAGGTACGGGACAAATACCAAGCTCAACACCTCCACCTATTCAAATACCTACAAATTAGACATTTTTTGCTCTCGCTCTCGCAGAACTCCAAATTCCCCCCCCCCCACCAGATTCGAAACACTATGCAGTAAAGGCAGGTATCAAAGAGGCCTAATCTCTGAGATATATAGGGGGATAGAGTCAGCATCAGAATCCCCGACCCACCACTATATGCAAAAATGGTCTGCGGACTTAAATATACAAATTGACAATGAGGAGTGGGAGGATATCTGGGAGATGGCAGCAAAAACCTCAATCTGCACAGTAACAAAGCAGAATACAGTATCTACAAAATTCTATTCCAATGGTACCTGACCCCAGCTAGACTGAGCCAGATCTTCCCAGGCACCCCAGACCTGTGCTGGAGAGGATGTGGTCAAAAGGGAGACATGGCCCATATTTGGTGGACATGTCCGGAGATTCAAGGTTCTGGGTTAGGATCCAAACGCTGCTCTATGAGACAACGGGAATTCCTCTCCCCCTAGATCCACTGTCCCTGGTGCTGAGTAAACCCTTTGACGACCTACCCCCACCCATGAGTAGACTGGTCTCTGCAATCTTGACTGCAGCCAGGTGCTCAATAGCAGCAGCCTGGAAGCAGGTCAAAGCCCCTGCAAGAAACACAGTCATAAGGCGGGTGGACGAAGTAATGTCTATGGAAAAATTAACAGCTATGCTGCACAAAAAAATGACACAGTTCTGGAACACATGGGACCCATGGATAGGCCCCCAGGGCTTTAGATAAAGACATAAAGCGCAAACCCTAGTGAAGGGAATAACCCAGATCCCAAAGGTGGGAGACGTAGACGGGCCAAGGGGGACTTCCCTGCCGCACCCCCCTTCCCTTTCCCTCTCTCCAACCCTCCCTCCCCCCCTCCCCCCTCTGTCTGTCTACCCTCCTCCACTCCCAGTCCCCCCCCCACCCCTCCCCCTCCTCCACTCCCTTAACCCCTACTATTAAAAAACAATGTTGGCTAGCATGCACTCAATAAAGTCGTACTTAAACAATTTTATGTTATTGAAAAGTATGTACTCATTCATGTAAATGTCAATGCCAATAAAAAAGATTGATACAAAAAAAAAATGCCTTCAGGAACGGAACCTTTAATTTAAACAGTGTTCCTGTGAAAAAACGTGTTTCGCTTTACAACGTTTTGCTATCCAACGCCATTTTGAGTAATGCATTGTGTCGGATTACCGAGGACTAGAGTAGAGTGTTTCAGCCCATACCAAAGAGGAAGAACAACTGATGTCCACCCCTGTCATCAGATCCGGAAGTTCGCTTAACAACTGGAAGTGACGCAAAGGGAGTGCCTGGCGTGGACGCGAGAGTATTGCCGTGGAGCAGAGGATAGTAAGGAACTCAAAAGGATCGCGACCAGATGAGCACCCACTCACTACCTATAATATCATACTGCCTACCTTGATCATATGAAGTGTAAGCCTGCATTTTTTTAAATCCCTTTTAATACTAAATACCATCTGCACTATATGGTCTCTTTTCTTCTTTTTTTCTCCTTGGAGGTTGGGGGCTGGTGGCTGCTGTATACACAGGGAACATCCACCCCTTAAGTTGGATGACTGCCTGAATTTGACTGCTTTATTGTGAGTAGTCATTTTTGAGCTTTGTTTGCACAAATTTATTCACAACAGTATTACACTATGTAGTGTTTCTTTATTTCATAACTACGAGAAAAGCTCCCCTGATTTGTTGGAGGATCACCTGGTGCAAGACGAGTGGAACAGTCTTTATCAAGGGTAGCAGTTTGTTTCTAAGTTTCTTAATTTTTTCTTTAGATCACTTGATTGTTATTATTATCACATTGCTTTATTATTTACACATATGTGGTTGAATTGTATATTGTCACATTTAGGGTGTGTTAGAGCGCTATTGTTTGTTTTTTTCACTTAGTTATTTTGTTTCAAAATCAGTAAGCAGTTCCACCCCTATTAACATGGAGGAAACAGAGATAGATAGCAGTTTTGCCAACATTTTTTCAAGGAGACTGTTGAGGACTGCTGACTTCAACAGTATTCTTAATATAGATAATGCTCCCGTTGTAGGAGATGAAAACATTTTAGAAGTAGAATTTGAAAAGTTGGAAAAACTGCTGATTAGAGACACCAAAAAAATCTGGGATCTAACTTTTACAGAACAATATCTCCTTAGTGGTAGAATTCCAAGAGGGTTAAGATTATATAAAGATCCTTCTTTTGACCTAGAGGATGAATCCTTTTTGGAAAAATGGTACCAAATCCTAGAGAAAAGTTCTCATGATTTAATGAGTCTTATAATTAAACAACAGAAAAAACACTTGATTGAAATTGACAAGGAGGTAGATGAAATTCAAGAAAGGATTGGTACATTAGCAGAAACAGCCTCCTTTAAAGAAAAGGATAAAAAACTACAGACTAAAATTGATAAATTGGAGAAAGAACTCATTACAAATAAAGCAAATAAATATAAAAGGGATAAGGAGGACTATATTAATGGACCACCTAGAAAACCCATTAAGAGACTCAATTTTCAAAAGAATTTTCAAAAAAGGAATCAGAATAGAGATAAGTCAAAAGATAAAATTGAGGATAAGAAGGAGACAGAGAAAGAGAAAGAGAGAGAGAAAAAGAAAATACCAGAAAAAATAAATCAAGATAGAGGTAATTGGAGAACCACTGAAAGGGAGAAAAGATCACCAGTTAAACAGGGAAAAGTGCCTTATAAATCTTCAGACAAACCAGCGAGACACCCAGAAAAAACAAAAAGGACTAACAGTCAAGATAATACACATGCAGGAGATTCAGATAGGGCAAATAGAGCAGAAAGGAGAGAAGCAAGAAAGGAAAACTTGTTCTCAGATAATATATCTAGAAGAGAAGATAGGGATTTTTTTAGGGGAAGGGTCTTCCTCAAATCGGTTTCACCCACTGATGGAGAAAGACCCCAAAACAAGAAGAGGAAGATCAGAAGAAAGAGAGGGAGAAAGAAACCACAGATACAACAGAAAGATGATAAAATAAAGAACAGCATTTTTAATCTAAGTTCTAAAATTTTAACAAAATATGAGGAAAGTCTTATTTCCAAAGGTCTAAAGTTTGCCCCTACAGTGGGCCCAAATAGCTTTGGACTTTTTATTGATGCTCAAAAATTCCTAAGAAAACTTACCATTAAAAGATTTTTTCAAAATAAAGAAGTAGAGATTAGAACACAAGAGAACTTAAATAATAAAAAGATCAAAGAAAATGACATGGAAGAAGCAGATACACAGCTTTATTTAAAACATTCAGGTCTTAAACTTCCATCGACATTCTATCCCAAACACATAAAAGGGAAAATTTTAAATCTCTTTTTACAATTGATTATGAAAGATTTTGAAGAATTAACAAAAAAAGATCAAAGATACTGTCATAATCTAAATAAAAATGAAAGAGAAGCCCTTAAAGATCTAACAGAAAATAGAGATATAGTCATAAAACAGGCTGACAAGGGAGGAGGGGTAGCCATCTTAAATAGATGTGACTACATAAAAGAATCTAATAGAATTTTGGAAGATAGTATGACATATAAAAAACTGTCAAAAGATCCTACCTGTGATTTTAAGGAAAAATTGAAGTTATTATTAGATCAAGGTAGAATGAATGGAATATTGTCAGAGCAAGAATATACTTTTTTTGTGGAAAGAAAATCCTATAAGACCGATATTCTACTACCTTCCAAAGTTACACAAAAGTCTAACCAATCCTCCAGGCAGGCCCATCATTGCTGGTATTGACTCTTTAACATCAAATTTGTCAGCTTATATTGACATTTATCTCCACAAATATGTACCGAAGTTGAAGTCATATTTAAAAGACACAACAGATATATTGAAAATTCTGGAAAATCAAGAATGGAATGAGGAATGTTTTCTAGTTACTGGGGATGTTACCTCACTATATACATCGATAGAACATAATCAGGGATTTGAGGCGATAGATAGAGTGTTATCCAAAGATGAAGATTTACCCAATGAACATGCTAATTTCATTTTAGATAGTATCCTTTTTATTTTACGGAATAATTATTTTTGGTTTGAGGATACATTTTATTTACAGCAGCGTGGAACCGCCATGGGTACCAAATTTGCTCCCAGCTATGCGAATTTATTCATGGGAATATGGGACGAAGACTACTACAGTTATATTCCGAAAGGCCAATAGCTTGAAGAATCTTTTGACTCTCAGCTCGCTACCTAAAATAAAAGAGAACATAGAAAACAATTGGTTACCGAAAGTGAAAGGTTTTTATGGATGTACAGTTTGCAAAGCTTGTAAACACAGGACAATGGAGAAATTCACATTTACTTCCCATGTGACAAAAGAAAAATATCATATAAAACAAAATGTCACCTGTAGAACTGATCATGTAATTTACATGATCACATGTCCCTGTGGATTACAGTACATAGGGAAAACCTCGAGAGATGTACGAATTAGAATTTTAGAACATTTAGGAAACATCAGGCGAGGGGTTAATACACATCTCCTGTCAGAACATTTCATTAAGTACCATCAAGGAAATCCCACAGGGTTGACATTTACGGTCCTAGAAAAAGTTTTACCCCATTGGAGGGGAGGGGATCGCAATGTCCAGTTAACAAAAAGAGAAACCTATTGGATTTTCCCATTGAAAACCCTAACTCCAGGGGGGCTCAATGTGGATATTGAATTGGGAGTGTTTCTTTAAGGATTGATATATAAAGATTTCTTATGATGTTATAAATATACATTATGTGTGATATTATATTAATTATGTTTTCTTTTATGTCTCCTTTTTTTTGAGAAATACCACTATCGTCGTTAATGAAGTTAAAAATAAAGTTAGATTTAGGTTTGAGTTTTTATCATTTTAACAATTTTTTATAAATTTTATATAATTTATTATGCTGTTTTTATATGCCACATTAGGCTATTATTTGTATAAATTGTACCTCCTTTTGGAATCATAAAAAGAGGTTGTTTTTATCATATGTGCCGATTTAGGCAAAAATGTATGTAAACAATGCCCTTTTTTAAATGAATGGAGGTGTATGCACCTAATCAGCGCCCACTATCTCTGTTTGCCTGTGAGACATAATTGTTTGGCCAATAGAATGTTACAGAGAGGGAGGGCCTTAGAGTATTTAAAACCCAGTTTAGCAGCCAACTGACACTCCTGATGAAGCCGTAACAACGGCGAAACATGTAGAGTGTTTCAGCCCATACCAAAGAGGAAGAACAACTGAGGTCCACCCCTGTCATCAGATCCGGAAGTTCGCTTAACAACCGGAAGTGACGCAAAGGGAGTGCCTGGCGTGGACGCGAGAGTATTGCGGTGGAGCAGAGGATAGTGAGGAACTCAAAAGGATCGCGACCAGATGAGCACCCACTACCTATAATATCATACTGCCTACCTCGATCATATGAAGTGTAAGCCTGCATTTTTTGAATCCCTTTTAATACTAAATACCATCTGCACTATATGGTCTCTTTTCTTTTTTTTTTCTCCTGGGAGGTTGGGGGCTGGTGGCTGCTGTATACACAGGGAACATCCACCCCTTAAGTTGGATGACTGCCTGAATTTGACTGCTTTATTGTGAGTAGTCATTTTTGAGCTTTGTTTGCACAAATTTATTCACAACAGTATTACACTATGTAGTGTTTCTTTATTTCATAACTACGAGACGAGCTCCCCTGATTTGTTGGAGGATCACCTGGTGCAAGACGAGTGGAACAGTCTTTATCAAGGGTAGCAGTTTGTTTCTAAGTTTCTTAATTTTTGAAGTGAAACTTCTTTAGTGGCACCTCATTCGTGATGGGGCAAAAAAGAATTGTGGAGACAGAAATGAAACGGATGTGACGTCAGTGCTGGCAGTTGAGGCCGGGCTGTGTTCTGGCTCAGCCCGACCCCAACACTGACATCACACCCGCTCCACAAATCAGATGCGGCGGCGCCGCTCCTAATCACCCCGCCCCCTGAGCCCCTCCCCGCCAACCCCTCCCCCCCCACACATCGTGACATATGCGGTGGCAATAGCCGCCGCTCCTAACGGCCGCTGCCATGCCGCGCATGCGCAGTTGTGACGGCGCCGCTGATTCCCCTCCCGTTCCCCGCCCATTGATATGCTGCGCATGCCCGGTAGTCATGGCGACGCTCGAGACGCCATGACTCTCCTCACAGGGACACTGAAGCCCACACTGCTCCCCGGGGCTCTATGCAGGCACTGATCTCCTGCGGCCTCTCCTCCTGGTGCAGCCCCGGCCGAGGCATAGAACTGCTCCTGCTCCGGTAACGGGGGGGGAGGAGGGGGGTGATGAGTGCGCTGCGTCCCCCACGTCCCCCACAGCACCATCAGAAGCCTCCGAGTCGGCTCCAGCTGACGATGACGCGCTTCTCCCTCTCCCCCCGCCGACACTGCCTCCATCTCCTCTGTGCCGCGATCTGGTAGGAATGGGGGGGGGGGGGGGGCGGACTGCTGAAAGGGTCTGGGTGCAGGGAAAGGATAAGTGTGCTGGGGGGAGGACAAGTGTGCTGGGGGGAGGACAAGTGTGCTGGGGGGAGGACAAGTGTGCTGGGGAGAGTCAGGAGAGAGGGGGGCAGGACACACACACACATACATACACACTGACACATACACACATGCTGACTCACATACACACACACTGACTCACATACACACACACACACATACACACTGACTGACACACACACACTGACACACACCCCCACACACTGACTGACCCCCCCACCCCCCCCACACACTGACTGACCCAACCCACACACTGACTCACCCACCCACCCCCCCACAGACTGACTGACCCACCCACTCCCCCCCCACACACTGACCCCCCCCCACACACTGACTCACCCCCCCACCCTCCCACCCCCCCACACACTGACTGACCCACCCACCCAAACCCCCCACACACACTGACTGACCCCCCCCACACACTGACCCCTCCCACACACCCACCAACCCCCCCCCCACACACTGACTGACCCACCAACCCCCCCCCACACACTGACTGACCCACCCCCCCACACACTGACTGACCCACCCCCCCCACACATTGACTGACCCACCCACCCCCACACACTGACTGACCCACCCCCCACACACTAACTGACCCACCCACACCCCCCCCACACACTGACTGACCCACCCACACCCCCCCCACACACACACTGACTGACCCACCCACACCCCCCCCACACACACTGACTGACCCACACCCCCCCACTGACTGACTGACCCACCCACACCTCCCCGCACACTGACTGACTGACCCACCCACACCTCCCCGCATACTGACTGACTGACCCACCCACACCTCCCCGCACACTGACTGACTGACTGACCCACCCACACCTCCCCGCACACTGTCTGACTGACCCACCCACACCTCCCCGCACACTGACTGACTGACCCACCCACACCTCCCCGCACACTGACTGACTGACCCACCCACACCTCCCCGCACACTGACTGACTCACCCACCCAAACCTCCCCGCACACTGACTGACTGACCCACCCACACCTCCCCGCACACTGACTGACTCACCCACCCCTCCCCGCACACTGACTGACTCACCCACCCCTCCCCGCACACTGACTGACTCAGCCATACACCCCCGCACACTCTGACCCACCCACACTGACTTACACATACACACTGACACAAATACACATACACACACACACACACACACTGACTGACACACACTGACTGACTGACTGACTGACATACACACACACACACACTGACTGACTGACTGACTGACATACACACACACTGACACACATACACACAAGGAATTCACACTTAGTGCAAATAGCTAATACATGGGATGTGTGCCGAGCATGCGCATTCTAAGTCAAATTTATTTGCGTTTTGTAACTGAAATTGTATTTTGATTTTTAATTAAAACATCACCAACACAAATACAATTTCTGTGACAAAAGTCAAAGAAGTTTCACTTACTATGCGCGTGCTCAGCACACACAGCTTTTTTTCTTTAGATCACTTGATTGTTATTATTATCACATTGCTTTATTATATTATTATCACATTGCTTTATTATTTACACATATGTGGTTGAATTGTATGTTGTCACATTTAGGGTGTGTTAGAGCGCTATTGTTAGTTTTTTTCACTTGGATAACCGAGGACTGCCTGTACAGTAAATCTACAGTACATAACACATAGTAAGAATAATCAGCTGACATTAAAGATTTTCTTTCAATAAAGCCTACTGTATTTATTTTGGTTACAAATGCGTTATTTACACCAGTTATGCACATATATGACGATTGCAGTACAGTACATGCATTGATAAGCAGAAAAAAGGTAGTGCTTCACTTTAAGTACATTTTCACTTTAGATACATGCGGAACCATTGCGTACGTTAATGTGGGGTATGCCTGTATAGCATATTATTCTTCCCTGTACAATTTACAGAATAGCAAAAATTGAACGTTCCAGGCCACTACGGATTTTCAATAGAATTTAGAAACCCGATATTTTGGGTAAGAATGCAATTCTTTTGTTTGCAGGAGTTCGGGAACCAGAGCTACCTGTTGTACCTTTTATTCTACCCGACGTGCAGGCATGATTTGCTGGTATGCACGTAGAATTACACCAAGGCTGCCCTGTGTTCCCCAGACTCCTGCTTTTCGAGCAGTCCTATATTCAGCACAGTGATGAGTCTCCCCACGGTCTCCCATGTATTAAAATATGTGTTTCAATGTTTTATACATTTATTATAAGACTCTATGTAGCTTGCCCGAGCGTCCAGTTAAGGCGCCAGCAAGTCTACATAGTGTCCGTAGTTCAAAGGGGAGAAGATGTCCAGAGGTGTGAAAGCACTTGGTGGGTGAGAAAAGGCAAATGGCCAGGTCCGGACTACAAAGGGACACACTTTTGTCAGTGCCAGACCTGGTGGAGCCGGCCCGGCAGGAGGCAAGGAGTTAGCCAGAGAGAATGCAGCCATAGAGTCTGATCCTCTTGGCTAAAACCATATTTCCGCTCACCTGGCTTTCGAGGCTCTGTGTCACGCCTACTCCCCTGACATCAGCCGAGGGTCAACCCCTCTTTCAATTGGCTGTCGGGGAGGGATTCCCCTTCTCTGATTGGCTGCTCCTTCCCCCCTCCGTTCTGGGGACAGCCCAGCGGAGTGTATGTAAGGTACTGACCAGGAGAGAGAGTAGGGCAACCAATCGGGAGTTAATGAAGCTACGGTGGGCTTTTCAAAGTTGCCCTGTTCGAAATAACAGAGTGACCGGCTCTAAAAGAGCGACCGGATTTTCTGCCAGAATCGGTTCCAGGGGATTCAGGACTAGGTCCCAGTCAGGATTTTCTGCTGGATTTTGGTCCAGGACGTACGGAACAAGGTTCTGTTCGGGGTAAGACGATGCAAGCGGGCGCCCTGCACCTAGGAAAGGTAAATCTCATTCCACAGACCCCCGTGTGAATATTTTTGTATTTTGTATTTCTGTGTATTTCCGAGGTCTTCTCCAAATAAACCCCATTTTATTTCACTGCCTTGTTTTGCCTATTGACTGATCCCTTAAATATAAATGGTGTTAAGAGTCCTGGTCTACCGTGACACATGCATATATGAGTTTGTGGAAGAAAGATATGGGAAGAGAAATTTCTAGGGATGATTGGGCAGAGATAGGGGAGGCTGTGGCAAGCTCGTCTGTTTAAACAATTATCAAGAAAAACAGGTACAAGATCATGATGAGATAGTATTTAACACCAGATAGACTAGCACATATTTATAAAGGGGCAAGTGCAATGTTTTGGAGAAATTGTAGTCGTAGGGGTACATTATATCACATATTCTGGACATGCTCAAAGGTCATTTCCTTTTGGGGAAGAATTAAGAAAGAGTTCACCTGAGCACTTGGTATTGATCTACCAATGGACCCCGTGATAATGAATTTGGGGAAACCTGTGCCAAATGAACCTCATAATAAGAACAAATTAGTCGTGTATCTTCTGACAGCAGCAAGATGTCAATTGCGCTCCAATGGAAGCTGGCGAATATACAGTACCATCAATTAAGATCTTTCAGGAAAAAGTTCGACATGTTCTAGAAATTAAAAAACAAACTACATTTATGAATAATTCCACGGTTACATTTGAGAAAATCTGTAGTGCCTGGATAAGGGCCTTTCCAGATGAAATATCAGTAATGCAAGACGTATAAATGTAAAGATATTAAGGAAATATTATCAGGTCCTTTAAAACTCTTAGGTTACTAATCAAAATATATTAAAAGTTTTGTTTTTTTGCGACTGTTAGTCTCTCTCCTCCCCACCAAACTTTTTTTATTACTACTGTTAATATTATTATTACTGTAATGTACTGTCGATTTAAATGTGTTGGTTCTATTGTCCCTTAACCACCCTTTTTTTATTTCTGTACCCTCTTCCCAGCCTAAATATAATCTAAAAACAAATAAAGAAATTTGAAATACACTATATCAGTTAATTGATTAAAATATTTGTGTTTGGGACTTGAAATTCGACACAGAAAAGAAATGTATAAAAACAATTAAAAATGGAGGTAGGCATGTGTGCTTTAGGTGCACTTTCACATATACAGCTCAACCCCCTTATAACGCTGTGCTTGGTGTCCAAAGAATCACATCGCGTTATAAGCGGATCGCGTTAGAAACAATGTACAATTGTATGCATTATACAATAAAGTATTTAAGATACCAATAATCGTGTTGTAACGTATTCATAAATACGAAAATTGTGAGCTACGCTTGCATCGCGTTATAAGCGGATTCGCATTGTAACGGATCGCGTTATAACGGGGTTGAGCTGTATTGTGCACCACGAGTATTGTACTGTATGTCAATTATATATACTCAGGGCCGCTGACAGGGGTGCAGAAGGTACAAGTGTCCCAGGCCCGGTGACTGTGTGGGGCCCGGCAGCTGGCGGTGCAAGTTAGTCCCAACCTCTGGCCAAGCCCGGCTGCCGGTCGTGGCCGGGCCCCTGCTCTCTATCAGCTGCAGGCCTCTTCCTCACTCTGTGTCCCACGCCGAGCTTCCAACGCTAATGGCTCGACGGGCCTCGGACAACAGAGCGCCGGAGGTAAGCTGGGCCTCAGCTTCTGGTGCGCGCTGACTTTGAAAGCTCGGCATGGGACACCGGGTGACACAAATGCCTGCAGCTGATGGAGAGGCGGGCCCAGCCGCGACCGGCAGCCGGCGGCCCCATGTTGGTCAGGCTAATGGGAAGAAGAGCGGTAGCGGACTGGACAGCCCTATACAATTGGGCGTGCGCCGCACGACCAGCTGCAGAGCGACTCCCTGACCATGCCAACGGAACTCCAGGACACATGGCGCGCATTCTGGAGCTCCTTCCACTCCACCGGATGCGGTGGAAGGGGAGCATCATCCTGCTGCCACCCTGCAGATCCGACATGGGAGGCCTGACAACCTCCCACGGCCCCCCACAGCAACCAGGCACGGCCTGACCATCCCCAAGGTAAAATAGAGAACTTGTGTGGTGCTAAGGACAAGTAAAAGGACACAAAGAATAAAAAATGATGATGTTTTCATATAGTGAACCTTCGGAATTGAATGATGAAATAATGGACAGGTTCTCAGTTTAGCACACTGGTTCGGTAACCAACCACTTAGTGAAAGTGAATGTAATGTACAAAGACAGTCCAGAAACTGTAGCAAATATATTCCCTCACATCATACATAAAGTCCAATCATAAACTGGGAACCCATAAGCTAAATGGACTCACTTGTCTGTTGCAATGTCCAAACGGGTTTCCGAGGCTCCAAAGGTTCTCGGTGTGCCTCCGTTGTGGTTATGAAGATAGAGAGAGGAAGAGATAACAGAGCACTACTCACGGACATCCAAAGTGCAGCAAAAATAAGGAAAGTGCGTTTTCCATATAAAGTACATTATTTATTGGTCATGGGAAAAAGATAGCAACTGGACATTGATAGACCTTATCAATAAGTTGATTGCAGAGACAAGTTTGATTTTGAGCACCACTATACTTACCACACAACTGTACTATTACCTATTGTGGTTGCTCATCAGTGTGCCTCTTTAAGCATCCGTAACAGGAAACTCCAATTGATCATTTTTCAATTAACATATTGCAGGCTCTTTCCATTTTTTGGAATTACACATTTAATTGGGCTAATTATTACTTTTTTTATATTGAATACCAAGAAATTGGTTGTACCCATTGTGTAAGGATGGATTCTGCGGACACAGAACAAGATGACCTCAGTGAAACCACCAATTCTGATTATGTGTTTAATTACCTTGATAACACACTGAGGTTTAAAAAAGCCAAACAAGTATTTGACAATCAACCAGATGTGGATTGTGAAGATTCATCTGATCTTCATGACCACTTTACAAGACTCAGCAAATTACTCATTAATGACACCAGACTTTGCTGAGATATTGTAACATTGGAGAATTATATACAAGTTAAGAGGATCCCTAGAGGATTACGGGTAAAGAAATCTCCTACATTTGGGTTCGTGGATCAGGATTTTGTATCCAATTGGAAAGCCATTCTCAATGACTGTTCTTTTAAACTAATTGCACTAATTATTCAATCTAAAGCCAAGGAGAAGTTAACACTTGAAAAAGATATTAAAATCTTGCAAACACAGCTCTCCAAGTTCTCTAGAATAGAGTGTTTCAGGGAATTTGATCACACCCTAGCAAAATCTATAAAGGATTTAGAAAAAATTATTATGTCCAAAAAGCAACAAAAATTTGAAAGGGACCAGCTCGACTATGCGCGCAATCAAGTGTACTCCTGGGAAAAAATTGTGCAAGTTAGGAGAGGCAGTCAAGATCCCCGTCCAGCTCATTGTACACCAGAAAATAAATCTAGTAATAGTTCTTGGGCCCAGAAGTCTATTCTAAAAAAAAAAAAACCTCTGCTGACCTGCAGAGTGCAGATTCGGATATCTCAGACACAGACTCTTTAGGTCACTCTGTCTCGTTTTTTACCACACATGAAGATGACAATTTAAATTCTGACCAAATGCTCCCAAGGGTCAACGTACATGTTGGGACAGAACACAGAAGGAGAAAGTGACAGAACATAGGCCCCGACCAGGAAATCCTCCTGAACATTCTGGACATTACCAGGTTGCAAAAAACTTAAAAGCACAAGACGGGGGTCAAAAACAAAAAGATCAAAGCAAGGGAGCGTGAACCAAAAGAAATAAGAACTTTTAGGGGATGAGTGTGGAGTCATTAATATCTCTAACGTATTATTAACCAATGATGAGCTATCATTGTTGTTCCTGATACAAACTTCAGGCTTTTTGATATAATAATTGACTTACACAAATTTGTAAGAAAATGTACATTGAAAAATTCTTTAGTAACAAACAAGAATTGATGTTGACCTCATCCTCTGCTAATTCTGATTCTTCTTTTTTAGGCAATTTGTCTCCAGATATGTCATTTAACCAACCCTCTGATACTTTCTCTTTCAGAGACGTATGTGCCCTCCAGGATATGGAAGAACAAGGGGGCCACTATGACCTTGATCATAATCCGGATGATTTTCTAGGTTTTAGGATTTATATCTCACATTGGTTTTTTATAGGTGTGCAGTAATTTCCCTCATATCTCTACGGTGCTGTAAGGTTAACGTGGAGAGATCATTATACAGCTGGATCCGGGCCCCTCATATTCTATATTATCAATGCTTTTGGCCTTCTGCATGATTAGTTCCGTTTCCATAAAATCTTGCATTTTTATGACAGTGTCTCTCGGGGGGTCTGATGGTCTAGTCTGGGTCTAAGTGTTCTGTGTGCCCTGTCCATGTTCCAGGTCCGTTCCTGTGATTCGTCCATCACATGGAAAAATGATTTTTGTAGATATGGGACTAACTCTCCACCGTTTCAGGTATACCCCATATCCTGATGTAGCTAGGTCCCCCCTTCCATTGCGGACCCCCCCCTCCTCGTGCTCACTGCGGCCGTTCGCGGGGAGGTGTGGGGGCATGTGCGCGAGCAACACGCTATCCCTCGACGCGGCCGGTTGCCGGGGATGCGTGCGGGCGGTTGCCAGGGACGCAATCGCATTGTGAGGCTCCCGGCGGTTCCTGAAGCAGGGCGCCGCCATTGCGCATTGCCCCGCGCATGCGCAGTGAGAGCCAAGCGCCGGGAGGCCCACAAACAGCCCGTGCATGCGCAGTGATACCAGGGAAGGCTCTTGGAAGGGACTACAAGTCCCACGAGCCTCAGCCGTGCCCCACGTGACCCCAGGGAGCCAATAGGGTGACAGCATCTCCCAGCAAGGGAGAAAAGATACATTTTGCGGGCTTGGAGCACGCTAGTCAGTCAGCGCCAGGAGCAGCCAGGGGAAGGAGGTATGGTGCAGGAGTCAGTGACTCCCTGCACAAGGCCAGCAGCCCCCAAGGCCCCAGATAGCCCTGAGCCACCCAGAAGAGTGAGTTGTGTCAGGGACAGGCCCCAGGTTAGGGACCCTGTCACTTACTATCCAGAGCCAGTTAGGGACACAGCGGATGCCACGCGTCCATCCAGAGGTTTGGGCTCAGACCTTTGCTGTCGCTGCAGCAGCCATCCGGGTGGGATCGCCCCGGACGGTAGTTCCTGCATTCAGACGACATCAGGATCCTTTGTAAAGTTCCTTGGCAGGCCCGGGCACCGGAGTGCCTGGCAGGTAATCCACAAGTGCACCAACGAGTCCTATCATATTCACACGGGACATAGTGGCTGCGCAGTCACACATACATATCTCACTTGAAGGGTGGGGTAATACTGTGTGGGGTTACTGGACACTGGGTGGGATCATCCGGTGGAGGTGCAGGTGGAAGTAGCGTCCTGCGAGATGCATTAGTTAGTGTCTCCTCAAGGGAGGGACACCTGTTGATTTATTGATTGTTATGCATGAGTACGGTCACGATAGTAAAGGCATTGGTTGTTATACATGCTGTGTGTGTATTAATATATATTGTCCTCCGAGGAACCACTCCCCCTCTGGCAGGAGCCATCGCAGGTGGAGGCGCTGCACCGAGTACAGGGTTACTCATATTATACTTGCCCCAGGTTCCCCGTGGCGGAAGCTCAGCCCTCTTGTGAGCCTAACAGGTAAAGCACCACACCAGGTAACATTAGGTTCCCCGCACACACACACGATATGCGATTGGGTGGGGGGGAATACCCGTTACACTTATATTAGAGCGTCTCCTTCTATTGTCCAGATCTTCTATATGAGAAGCATATTCTGTACAGTCTCATCCTGTTCCTGCACTTATGGGTTACATACTCCTGTACTGTTGAGACCACTCCAGCTTCTTTCAATGGAGACCGTTTTTATGGTGAAATTAATATAATGATTTATTGCCTGTTCCTTTAAACAATACATCAAACAAAAATATACATAAAACAACAAACATCTATCCCTGTTTAAGGGCTAACTTACTTCCCCAGTCCCTCTCTGTAAGGCTGGGGGGCGGGAAAGCCCCTTACCCACTTATCACCTCCAAAGTCTTGTATGGGTCACCATCTCTTGCAGTCCCCCCAGTCACACTGGCATTGTGGCTTTCTCCAGTGCAGTGTAGCTTTTCTGCCTGGATGTGTAGCCCTTTCATTCTGGTCACTTCTGCACATGGTTCACCGGGACCCCTTTTAAATTTAAGGGCCACCTCTCATCCCAACGTCTGACACCATATGTACCAGACAAATGCAGAGGTACGATCAGGGAGACCTACAGTTAGGTCCGGAAATAATTGGATACTGGAATACCGGAAGTAATTGGATACAAGTTTTGTTATTTTGGCTGTGTACCAAAATAAATTCGTTACAGTTAAATAATGCATATGGGCTTAAACTGCAGTCTATCAGCTTTAATTTGAGGGTATTCACATTCAAATTGGATGAAGGGTTTAGGAATGACATCTCTTTAATATGTAGCCCCTCTTTTTCAAGGGACCAAAAGTAATTGGACAATTGACTCAAAAGCTGTTTCATGGACAGGTGTGGGCTATTCCTTCGTTATTTAATCATCAATTAAATCAATTAAGCAGGTAAAAGGTCTGGAGTTGATTCCAGGTGTAGCATTCGCATTTGGAAGCTGTTGCTGTGAACCCACAACATTCGGTCAAAGGAGCTCTCAATGCAAGTGAAACAAGGCATCCTTACACTGCAATAAAAAAAGAAAATCCATCAGAGAGATAGCAGGAACATTAGGAAGCGTCCAAATCAACAGTTTGGTACATTCTGAGAAATAAAGAACGCACTGGTGAGTTCTGCAACACAAAAAGAACTGGACGTTCAAGGAAGACAACAGTGGTGGATGATCCACTGGTACCTTTCCATGGTAAAGAAAAACCCCTTCACAACATCCAGCTAAGTGAAGAACACTCTCTAGGAGGTAGGCATATCATTATCCAAGTCAACCATAAAGAGAAGAATTCACAAGTGCAAATACAGAGGGTTCACCACAAGGTGCAAACCATTCATAAGCCTCAAAATAGAAAGGCCAGATTAGACTTTGCCAAACAATATCTAAAAAAAGCCAGCCCAGTTCTGGAACAGCATTCTATGGACAGATGAAACTAAGATCAACCACAACCCTGTATTATTTGTCAACCATGTATTATTTGTCTTAACTCTATGCCCAGGATATACTTTAAAACGAGTTTTAACTCTCAATCAATTGCTTCCTTTTAAAAGATTTTATAAATAAATAAACCTGTACCAGAATGATGGGAAGAAAAAAGTATAGAGAAGGCTTGGAACGACTCATGATCCAAAGTATACCACATCATCTGTAAAACACGGTGGAGGCAGTGTGATGGAATGGGCATGCATGGCTTACAATGGCTCTGGGTCACTAGTGTTTATTGATGATATGACAGAAGACAGAAGCAGCCGGATTAATTCTGAAGTGTATAGGGATATATTGTCTGCTCAGATTCAGCCAAATTCAGTGAAGATGATTGGACGGCGCTGCACTTTACAGATGGACAATGACCCTAAACATACTGCGAAAGCAACCCAGGAGTTTTTTAAGGCAAAGAAGTGGAATATTCTGCAATGGCCGAGTCAATCACCTGATCTCAACCCGATCGAGCATGTATTTCACTTGCTGAAGACTGGCTAATTGTCTGTAGCTGCAATTAACCTGCTCCCTGCTGGACTCATCAGCCAAATACAAGATTTTTATTTGAAGCCCTTTCGACACGGGTTAAGGCCCTATCACGGGGGGGGGGGGGAATTTGAGTGTGAGGGAGGGAAATTAAATGTGACTTGGTGGGGGGGTTGAGTGACAAGGGGGGGGATTGAATGTGAGCAGGTGGGAATTGTGTATGAGGAGGGGGAATTAAGTGAGAGGGAGGGTTGAGTGTGAGCAAGGCAGTTGTGTGTGAGGATAGGGATTGAGTAAGAGGGAGGTATGATTGTGTGAATGAAAATGACTGCCGGTCGGGATTCCCTCCAATTTTGAAAATTTTTTCAACCTCTCCGCACTCCCATCTCTACCCTTTTCTGCCCAGGTCTGTCAATCTCTCTTTACAACAGAACACTTTCATCCGCCTTAGACAAGGCCGATCCTGCCACCACACATTACCCATGACAATTTAAGCCACAACCATGGCCTTCTACGTCTAACACTACTTGAAGAAATCGTGCTCTAAAGATGATTTCCTCCACTACAAATCCATCTACTCCTATAACACTGTCCTTTCCCATGCCAAGCAAACATACTTTTCTTCTCTCTTACTAACTCCCTTATCTGCCCAACTGTACCTTCACCCTTTCCACCCTCACAGCCCAAGACCTTGCCACCTACTTTACAGGTAAGGTTGAGACCATCAGACATTACATCACTTAATGGCAGGCTCCACACACATCACCTAACTCCCTTCGCACACCTAAATCCACCCTCAAATAATTTCCGTCTGTGACTGAGGAGGAGGTCTCCGCACTCCTCTCATCCTCTCACACTACAACCTGCCCCCTTGACCATATTCCCTTACACAGCTGTCTATGGGTAATTTCTTAATTCTACTGGGTCTCTCTGCTGCCTTCAAAACTGTTTATTCCCCCCTTCTCCTGCACACTCTCCACTCCATTGGCCTCTATGTTGCATCCTTCTCCTGGTTCACATCTTACCTATGCAACTGCTTCTTCAGTGTTTCCTTCTCTGGTGTCTCCTCTTCACTCCCTCTTTCTTTCCAGTTTCCACAAGGTTCTGTCCTTGTCTCCCTGCTCTCCTCACTCTATACGTCTTCTCTTAGTGAACTAATAGAATCTTTTAACTTTCAGTGTCAAATCTATGCTGATGACAACCACATTTAACTCTTCCCCCTTGACCTCTCTCCCTCTTTCTTGTGTCACCAACTGTTTTACTGAAATCTTCTCCTGGATGCCCCGCCATTTTCTGAAGCTTAACATGTCCAAAATTGAACTAATAATCTTTCTCACTTCCACTGTTACCCCTACACCAAAACTCTCCATCACTGTCAAGAATACCACAATCTCATCAACACCTCACACCTGTTGCTTAGTGGTCATCTTTGACTTTGCTCTCTCTTTCATTCTTCACATTCATTTCCTCTCTAAGTCCTGCCAGCTCCACCTCTTAAATATTAATAGGATACATCCATTTCTCACTCATGACACAAAAAAAATCCTAATTCACTCATGTATCTTGTCCGGCCTTGACTACTGCAACCTAGTTAGCATTCCCTTCGTTCACCCATCCCAACTCCAATCCATCCAAAATGCTGCTGTCAGATTCATGTAACTCACTCCTCCACTCCACTTCTGCTTCTCCACTATTCATATCACTCCATATCTCCACTCACTGACTTCCCATATCCTCTAAAATTCAATTTTAAATCCTAGCTCTGACTTACAAAGCTCTCAACAAGGCCGCCCATCTTACATCTTCAAATATATCCCTAAGTGCCTCCTCCTTTCTGCCCATGACAAACCCCTAAATGCCTCTCCTCCTGTCATAGCACTCGCCTACAAGACTTCTGCCGTCCTGCACCCTCTCTCTCAAATTCCCTACCACATATCATCAGACTCTCCCCCAGCTTTCAGACATTTAAAAACTGCCTGAAACCTCATCTTTTAACGAAACCTTCCTGGCATACCCTTAACATATATCTCATCCTCCCCAACCCTATTGGGACTATTTAACACCTCCTACTATCCACACCCTCAAACCTTAATGGAATCGGCTGTGCAGCTAGACCAAACTCCACCCTCAGGCATACTCTCTCCCACAATGAGCAGCCACTTTCCCTTTTGTTTCAATGTTGCTCCTTATTCACTCTAGATTCTGAGCTCTCATGATGATCAGGGATTCATTACCTTTTGTATTTGTTTGCTTCTCCTTATTTGTTATGTTATTCTGTTTATGTCATTTATATCACTCTGTACCCCAACTTAGTACGCTGTTGGAATATGTTGGCGCTTTATAAATAAATTATAATAATATATTCCAATGCTGTTGGTCAAGGAGAATATAATGTTTATAGTATATGAAAGGAACCTTTCCTCTGCCAAAAGGGCTTGAGGCCTTGTGACTGGATACGAACACACAGCACTGCCCTGCTGCAGACTCCCCTGGGAAGCTTTATCACGCACTAGCACTGTTATCTCCAATTTGATGAACGTACAGGCCCGGGAAAACGAAAGAACCGACACACAGACAGTGTTTCACTCCTTCCGCCTCAGTTTATTAAGCATAGGGTAAAGATTTTTATACAGAAAAGAAAAAGGTTTGGTTAGAGGCGTAACGTAGGTGTAACCTGGGTGTGGCTTGGGCGTGGCTTGGGTTAGACGCGTGATTTAGGGGCAGGACATATTAGTGGCATGGTTTTGGGACATAATTTTCCCAATACAGGCACTGTCTGAATACATAGCTTATTCATTGTCTGTTATCAAAAAAACCTTGAATTTCTCTAGCACCTATGTTATATGATGCTGCCTCTCTAAGAGAACCAGTCTATTGTTTATTAAAACAGCAGGAAGCTGACAACATAAAAAGTATCTTAGCAAGATCCTGAGCAGGGAGGAAATTGTAATTTTGGCAGCAGCTGAATACATGAGAAATTATATTTCAGCAAAAGGCTGACTACAGAATCTTAACTGGTTATTATGGACAAAATGGATGGCTTAACACAAGTGCAGATTCTGGCCTGACCTACTGGTCCTAACAATTCCCTCCTTTTTGTTCTCTAAAGAACAAATACCCTTACTTGGTACTCTTCTCTATGACTAGAGCCTTGTAGTGACCAATAGTGTCATATATATATATATATAACATTAAACATTTCTATAGATTAGAAAAATGGCTTACGTCTCAATATGTCACATAATTTAAGGGTCAGCTATTTGTGAGAATTGGTGGGGGCTAATTTCTGCTAAGAGCGACTGCAGAAACATCCTTCATGCACGCATCTTTCATACTGCATGTACTCAGAATGGCAAAACGGCCAAAATGGTTGCTATGGTCAAAATGGATGACTTGTGATCCTTTCCTTGTGGTTGACTCACGGCCCCTGGTGACCTCCCACCTTCCTCATATCCTCATATCCAGTCTTCTCAGTCCCCCCATATCCTTAAGAGACAGTCTATTTAAAGAACAGAACAGTTAACCATTTCATAGTCCTGCTGGACCAAGATGTCCAAGTTGTGCATAACTTCATTCCTTTCCTTTCCGGCCATTATATCAGCCCAGTTGATTTCTTCTTCGGTCTCTTCTTCTGGGGGACCGCCGATATCTTCATCACCGAAAAGAGGCATAGCGTCAGTGGGGGTTGCAACGCACTTCTGGATCAGAGTTTTCTGTACGTAACACATACATAGAGAGTAATGAGTAGGACAGACACACATACAAAAGCATTCTCTAGCTTCGCTCAAAGCGAATCAATCCAACCACCAAGTCCCAATGGTTCCTGAATCCTGAATAAATACACAACATTGCGCTTTAACTAGGGCGCATACATACCCCTCCCTTTGAGGCTAAAATATAGTCTGGATCTATTCCATTCTGTAGGGCCATTAGTCTAAACTAAACCTATTCTTGGTTAAATGAGTAAATGGTTGTGGTTGTATGATTGAGGATATCTAACCTGTCATACTGGAACCCAACTCCTACATTTGGGAATAAGTTCCCCAAAACTTGTTCTTCCCATAGACTACTTTTTAGCACTTGTGTATTGGGTGTCTCTCTTCTGTTTCCAACTCTACCTGTGAGCAATTAACATAATTGTGTGTTTGACTGACAAGACATCCTCCCACCGGGATATCATTCTGCAGGGAGATTCTATTAATCTATACATCCAAACAAAATAAACAGAGTTAAACAAATAATACCTTATACTATTTTTGTCATCCTTATGGGACGTCACTTACACAAACATAATGGAGCATACATTATAACTGAAAAATAATAAAAACCTGTAAAAATAGTAAAAATTCAAAGTTTGTGTTTTGAGGCCTGGACTTTTGCCTATGACCTTTCTCCCTTGATGATTAGTGGTCAGGGAGTCCTATGCCCATCAAAACACTAATTTGCAGGTGCTTTGTCTTTATTAGCTGTTTGAGCCGAGGCTGGCACTATTTTGACGTGCGTGATGTGTATCCATGATGATAAGCAAACTTTTACTGCAATGATGGTGATGAGTAGTATTTAAATGGCATTTTCATCTGGGATGAAGCGCGTGCTTGCGTAGAAAATGCTTGACCATTAACCTGTCTCGCGTAGGTGCACTTTCAACTTTGACCTGTGCCTAGAGAGACTCAAAAAATATATTAGTTGCATGCAGTACTTATTAATTGTTTTATTACCAATAACATGGTCCTTAATTCGTTCCTTTGAACTACTGATAGTCAAAAGTCATCCCATAAGTGTCTGATAGGGAGATAATTTATACCTAGAAATAAATTATTGTATTAATATGGTTACTACTGTATTAGCATCCGCATATAAACAGAGATATCCCCTATTAACGCTCCTCAAATTTCAAACTAAGCAACCAATGTGGACTTGACTTCGCTACAATCCAAGTTCCTAAATCTTGGTACCTCAGCCTGTGCCAAACCAATTGCTTCCATAATCAACTCTATCCTGTATGCAGGCCATATCCCTAAGAAATGGGAAACTGCCAGAGTTGTCCCAATCTTCAAAAATGGGGACAAAAACACTGTCTCAAACTACAGATCAATCTCTCCTCCCAATACACACTTGCTCTCATTCATACCTAACTGCCATCTGCTATCTCCTCTGATGCAAATGGTGTCAACCTTTTAGTCATTTAATACTAACTAACCTTAAAACTCGCCCCACAAATCAAGCATCCCAACAGCCTGCACGCATGGCTATTGTCCCACACCCACAGTCACTCCTGGCTTTCACCTCAAACACTCCACTGTAACTATTCTGCTAAAATTGTGAAATGCCTTGTATATAATGTATACCCTGCTCACTTATGCAACTGCACTTGCAACAATGCATCACCTGTCCTTTAACTCTATGTCCAGGACATACCAAAAACGAATAAATGGTTACAAAATTATAAAGTTGGCAGATATGATATATCCCTCAACATAGGGACGGCTTGCTATCTGCTTTGCTGTGACATCTGCAAAGATATTTTCTTAATGAGAGCCTGCCAGCCCTGTTAATATGGCAGCAACCTTTATTACTGTAAGAGCCCTTGGAGTTAACATTGCTTCAAATAAATTCCGAACCTGCTGTGCATTGTGTATTGTCATTAAACATATCAAGTTCTAGATCCTCTATAGGGATTTCAGAGTCATTCCCTACCCTATGTATCTCCCCTCTTTTGTTCATATATTATCTATATACTATGTGAACAAAGATATAAACATAGTTATGAAAACAGATTGCTTGATATATAGCAAAAGTAAACTGGTAAATAGATTTGTATGTGTAGCAATTATAAAAATATTTACTGCTTGTGTTAAAAGAAAAAGCCTGCAGTAGGTCTTTTAACAACTGTAGCATTAACAATAGGGAACCGGCAAATATAAGAAAAACCCTGAAATCTTAAGCAGAAGATTTTCTTTTAAAATAAACAAATGATTTTGAACTCTTTGCGAAGTGCCGAGCACACGGACAGATTTTACTTTTAAAGACATTCCTTATTATTCATTTGACTTTAAAAAAATAATAATTTTCAAAGCTCTTTTTTTTTTTTCCTGGGCAAACGGCCATCTTGGTACAGGCATTCCGCCAAAAACCTTGAGCAGTACAGATAACATACCAGCTTCTCCGTAAACGAACGATTAATCACTGGATTGGAATATTAATTTTAAGTTAAAAAAATAAATGGAGCTTACTTCACAGCCCTAAAAACTACATTTTGTATGGCCTTTCAAAAATAAAATAACTGGACTTTTATATAGACGAGGTTAGATGACTTTTAAACACCAAATCGATGCCAACAAGAGCATGCTACATTCTTCCACTCATTCCTCTGAATGCCTTCTGAAAGAAATCTCATACTCTTGCAAACTTCCTTCACTACAAATTTATGCTATCCCGTTTCAACTCTGCCCTCTCTCAAACTAAATAAAACTACAGGTACTTCTCTCCATTAATCAATCTTTTCAAACATGCAACAGTTATACCATGACTCAAAAACAGCAAGCATGACCCTACCTGTGCTGTATGGCTTCTACACTGCTTATTTAACAGAGACAATTCTCACTAAAATAACTGATGACCTCCATGCTGCTAAAGACAGATGTCATCACACGCCGCTCATATCACTCAACCTCTCTGCAGCATTTGCCACCATGGACCACCCTCCACACCACTGTCGGAAGCACCATCATTCATCCAGTAGCCCAAGCACGCTGCTTAGGGGTCACACTTGACTCCTCTCACATTAATGTTACTTTTATGTCTGGTTCACTTATTCCATGACCTTTACCATTTGTTACCTATATATCATTCCCAGCGCACCACTCCTGTGAAGCGCTATACACATTAATGGTGCTATATATATATATATATATATATATATATATATATATATATATATATATATATATATATATATACACACATATACAATACAATATATAATTCAAACAGTGCTTGTGAGCTTTTACCAGCATTTTTAAACAAAAACATTCCCAAACATATCCTAATCCTGTAGAAATAAAATTGAAATGTGTTATCTTACTGGTTACACACAATACAGGACACACAACACAAAAACGTCTCTCATACACAGCCAGCCAACTTCACAGAAATAACAAACAGACGAGAACACATTTCAAAATTACCTTGTTCTCAGAAATAAACTGCTTAAGCACAGAGCTAGTTAATTTTAATGTGAATGCTGCACATTGTTTAAACTTTAAGGGAGAGGCTGTGCCCCTCCTTTCGTTAAGATAGAAATATATCAAACGGAAAGAATGTGTCCGGTTTAAAAAGTCTTCGCCTGGCCAGGACGAATAAACCTTTCAAACTATCACAAGGGACAGAGCAGAATAAACTCTCTTTACCATTGTGATGTATTTCTTTCTAAAATTGGTGTACACCTTTTAAAAACTTTTAAAAATTTAGATTTCATCATGAGCAACTAATATTCAAATTTTTTGTAAATATCTGCAAATTCATGGATGGCGACCTATACACACATGATAATCAGCATGACCCACAGTATCTTTCACACAAGAAATCATTCAGGAAAAAATTCATCAGGGTTTCAAATAAACTCTTTAACATGAGGAAGCGTGTTTTTTTTTTTTTTTTTTTACAGAGACTTGCACTTTGAGCTCCCACAGGCGAAGAAGCAGTTCCCTGCTTCTGACTCTGATAGTGGCACTCTCTCTGCCAATGACCAGAATTACCACAGTTAAAACAGGCACCATTATTCTGAGCTCTTCTTCCTGATTGATTTCTGTGACCAGCATAAACCATTAGTAGCTTATATAAAAACAGCTAGATTATGATAAATAATTGCAGATAAGTAATAATAGAATACTTATACTTACACAATATACAATGGTCGTTCACCCAGATCAGAGATGACAGTTCAGTCGTGCACAAAATGTTCCGAACTTTAACCAAAATTTTTTGTCAAAGGACTCTAACCCAATCCACAGTCACAATTTAGAAATTATCTGGACTTTTGCCAGCATAATTTAGGTACTGAATTCCCAGAGGGGGGTGGGGGGGAGACAATGTAAAAATCACATATACTGTACTCACTTGCCGCCTTTGTGAATTCTCACTTCTGGATGCCAAAACTGAAAGGAACCTTTCCTCTGCCAAAAGGGCTTGAGGCCTTGTGACTGGATACGAACACACAGCACCGCCCTGCTGCAGACTCCCCCAGGAAGCTTTATCATGCACTAGCACTGTTATCTCCAATTTGATGAACGTACAGGCCCGGGAAAACGAAAGAACCGACACACAGACAGTGTTTCAATCCTTCCGCCTCAGTTTATTAAGCATAGGGTAAAGATTTTATACAGAAAAGAAAAAGGTTTGGTTAGAGGCATAACGTAGGTGTAACCTGGGTGTGGCTTGGGCGTAGCTTGGGTTAGACTTGTGATTTAGGGGCAGGACATACTGTATTAGTGGCATGATTTTGGGACATAATTCTCCCAATACAGGCACTTTCTGAATACATAGCTTATTCATTGTCTGTTATAAAAAAAAAAACTTGAATTTCTCTAGCAACTAAGTTATATGATGCTGCCTCTCTAAGAGAAAGAGTCTATTGTTTATTAAAACAGCAGGAAGCTGACAACATAAAAAGCATCTTAGCAAGATCCTGAGCAGGGAGGAAACTGTAATTTTGGCAGCAGCTTAATACATGAGAAATTATATTTCTGCAAAAGGCTGACTACAGAATCTTAACTGGTTATTACAGACAAAATGGATGGCTTAACACAAATGCAGATTCTGGCCTGACCTACTGGTCCTAACAGTATACATTTTACATCTATCCATTAAAGCACTACAGCCACATAGAGTGCAATACGCAAAGTAATAGAGCAGAAGGAAACTTGTCTTATGAGAAATTTAGATGCACAGAAAGAGCATTTGGATAATATACATACAGTGTGCATTATACATATAATATATGTGTCTAAATCAAAGACAAATATAGATTTACAAACTGAAATGCTGTTGTTAAGGCAGAATAAAACCAATTGACCATGGGGAACTTGCAGGCTCTCAGAGGCCTTCCCAGTTGTTCAAACACTTGGCGGCACAAACTCCAAAGTGGATAACACGACGGATTTTCTGGATTTCCCTTTTAACGTCATCTGTAGAATGAGAAGAGTAGAATAAATACATTAATTAAATAAAAGCTTTTCTGTGTTAGGCCAACTGTTCATGAGAATGCATTTGGAACTTGGCAGTGCCATGAACTCTGTGCTGCTCTATTTGGCGCACATTGGCAGTCATGTCTCTGAGGTTTATTGCATCATTAACAGTGGGGCATAAACAGGGCCATTGCATTTGACAGCAGATGAGAACCACTGGACACATTAGCCTGATAGATCTGCCACTGTGCAAACTTGCTGCATACTTGTGCAGCCACTGCTGGCTGCAGTCCATTGGTGAAGGCCAAAAGAAGAGGTGAGAGAGAGAAAGAAGGAAGCCCAAGGGAGAGAGGGATCATCAATAAGGCAGTTGAAGTCTCCAAGGAGAATAGAAGGGAAATTGGAAGAGAGAAAGAAGTAGAGCCAGGATTCAAAGTCAGAGAGAAAGACAGAAGCAGGATGAGTAGAGGTAGGTTGGTGATAAATGACCGCTACCTGGAGAGAGTGAGGAGAAAAAAGATGGCCACTGTGAACCTCAAAGGAAGGAAAAGAAAGAGACGGATGTATAGGATTCGGTAATGGCAGATTGAGGAGAGGAGGTGCCTCCACCCCTGATATAAGGATGCAGAGTATGGGAGGAAGAAAGTCAACCATGAGAGAGGGCAGCTAGCAGTGCAAAGTCAGACTGAATGAGCCAGTTCTCAGATATAGCCAAAAGGAGCAGAGAGTGAGGGAGAAAGAAGCCATGTACAGATATTAACTTGTTAGAAATGGAGCATGCATTCCCAAGGGCACAGGAGATAGAGAGGTGGGAGGTTGAAGGGGTATTAGGTTAGAGGGGATTACACCACGAGGAGGACAAGTTGGATGTGAAAGGCGAGGATGTAAAAAAAAGATGCATCAGGACTGGGAGAGATATCCCCAGAAGCAACGAGGACAAGCATGGAAAGAAGTAGAATGTGTGAGGAGGATTTGTAGGGTTATGTTTTAGTGCAGGGTGTATTGCTGATTGGAGTCAGAAGGTGCAGATAGGAAAGGAGCTCGTGGGAACAGAGAAGTAGAGAAGGAAAGAGAGATGAAGATATATGAATGGAGGAATATATATAGGAATAATGAGGTTGATAGAAAGAAAAGTGAAGCTTGGAAATAAATGACGTTAGAGCAAATATAAATAGCAGAAGAAGCATAGCAGTGATAGTAGTTCTAGTTTAGTGTTGGTAGCTAGGTAAGGTCCGGGCACTGAAAATTAAGATATATATTTTTAAACAGGTTAGGGTATTTATTTTTGACTAAGGCTTGATAGTCTTTTGTAATATTGATTATAGTTATTATTTATTAATAATATTTTAAGTTAAGTTTTTTTAGTACGGTATTAAATTCTTTTAATGCTTCATATAGATTTGGGAGCAACGTCAATGTAATTTGTCAGTGTTAGGATAATGTAATGGATTAGTTTCCAATTGAGATTTTAATTTTGCATGCTAATAGTTCAATTGTTAGAATAGATAAACTGGAGATAGAGGGCATCACTGTCTTGTTCTGTTAGAAATTTTAATAGCCTAAAGGTGTTTCCTTGGTAACTAAAGCAAAGTCAGGACCTCATGTATGGAGTACGATGTTTAAAGTAAGCCTGGCCTCACTAGGGCCAAGATCCACAAAGCTCCATTAAGTCCCTTAATATGAAGTTAAGATAACATCACATTAATGGTATACAGATGTAGCAAGACCTACTTTTTTGGTGCCTTGATCGGACACAATACTATGATCGCCACACTGAAAACAGAAAGGAATAACGCTGTGGGCTCCATGCGTCAAAATGAAATCCTCACAGCGTTAATCCTTCATAGTCACCAGCCGCAATCGGTATTAGAAGATGACTAGTATGGAGGAGCTGTATGAGTGGATGAAGTTCAAGGGAGCCCTAGAGCAGCTGAAAAATCTTGAGGTAAGAATCAGTGTAACGGCTAAGGACATTTAAACCCCTTGATGGCACAGACGACCAAATATAGTTATAGATGTAGATATCTACTGTATGTTCGGCCAGCTACATCATCAAGGGGGTTTAAATGTCCTTAGCCATTGCACAGAGACTGCTTCTTATCTCAAGACGGCTGAGCTGCTCTGGAAATCCCTTCATCTACTCCAGCAGCTCCTCCACACTCCATACTCCACACTCCACAGGCTTTTTATAACTTGTCCCACAGAGCGATTAAGTGAAGGATTAATGCTGTGGGTGTCCCATTCAGAAACATGAAATCCCCGCAGCTTGATTCCGGGAGACACTCTTTTAGGCGCTGCAGACTTTTGCTTGTTTTTCCACCGAAAACAGTAAGTCTAGCTACATCTGGAACTTCAAAGGACAATAACCATTTTTCCCCTACAGTATAAAGAGCATAGTATTAAATATAATGACCGTTAGTGACAATGATATTCAAATGAAGCATTACTATAATATTACATATCCACAAAAGACTATTAAGGTTAACGCAGGGACTTTATGTAAATAGACATAAATAAAATTACTGTTATTTCCATTGAGACCCTGAAATAACATAAAGTTACTTTAATCATTATGTTAAAAGTTAATCAAAGAGGAATTGCTCAAGTTAATAAAAATAAATAAACCCAGTGATCCTCCATTCTCTTATCGCTTACCCCTCTAACACCATGGTTTATGGAAAATGCAGACACTTATTTGAAGGAGAATGTTGGCTTCATCAACCATTGCACAGATGAAAAAATGAAATTAATAATGAAATTAATCCTTTGGTAGGTTGTCACCCTCTAACCAGATATATATGATGCCTGATTACCTGGCTATTAAATGATAAAAATGGGTTAATATATTTGTTGCACTCCACTAAATACCTTTATCCCAGGACAGTCAAGATCATAATAGCCACTATGGGATATACAAGAGATAATCACACCTTCATCCAGGGCCGCCAACAGGGGGGGACAAAGGGTACGGGCGTCCCGGGCCTCGTGAGTCAGGGGGACCTGGCCACCGGGCCCCCTGCGCAGCCCTGCCCGTTATATTAAAAAATAAAAAAAATGGCGTCGATTCCCCATGCGCATGCGCATGTGCAGAGCCGAGGTCCCGCAGGGCAAGCACGGTGTCCGGCCTGCTGCCTGTGGGCCTGCTCCCCCTTCCACCCTCCCGCTCCCAACGTGGGACGGAGGGCGGGGAAGCGCCAACCCCGGATCCCCCCCGCGCGCGCGTGCGCCAACCCAGGATCCCTCCCGCGTACATGCGCCAACCCAGGATCCCCCCTGGGCAGCAGCCGCAGAGGATGCTGCAGCTGCCTGCCAAGTCTTGCGCCCCGCCTCCTGAGCCCACCTCCGCGCACCAACATAGCAGCAGCCGCGGGGGATGCAGCAGCTGGGCCCCAGTCTCGCGCCCCTGCCCCCATCCCCCCACCACCCGCACGCCCCCCGAGCCCACCTCCTGTGCCCCCCTCCCCCGAGCCCACAGCAGCTTCCACGGGGATATCGGGGGCAGAGGGGGAAGCAGCTGGCGGCAAGGAAGCAGAACCCACCTGGTCAAGGTAAGTCACCCACCCAGTCACTGTCACCCACCACCCACTGTCACCCACCACCCACTGTCACTGTCACCCACCACCCACTCACCCACCACCCACTGTCACCCAGTCACAGTCACCTGTCACCCACCACCCACTGTCACCCACCTCCCACTGTCACTCACCACCCACTGTCACCCAGTCACTGTCACCTACCACCCACTGTCACCCACCACCCACTGTCACCCACCACCCAGTCACAGTCATCCACCACCCAGTCACAGTCACCCACCACCCAGTCACAGTCACCCACCACCCACTGTCACAGTCACCCACCACCCACTGTCACAGTCAGCCACCACCCACTGTCACCCACCACCCACTGTCACTGTCACCCACCACCCAGTCACTGTCACAAACCCACCCAGTCACTAACCCACCTACTCACTAAAATAAAACCACCCACCCACTAAAACCCACCCAGTCACAAGTCACTAACCCACGCAGTCACTCACCCACCCACTGACCCAGTCACTCACCCACCCAGTCACTCACTCACCCAGTCACTCACTCATTCACTCACCCAGTCACTCACTCACCCACCCAGTCACTCACCCACCCAGTCATTCACTCACCCACCCAGTCACTCACTCACTCACCCACCCAGTCACTCACTCACCCAGTCACTCACTCACCCAGTCACTCACTTACCCAGTCACTCACTCACCCACCCAGACTCACCCACCCAATCAAGGTCACTCACCCACCCACCCACCCTGTCATGTGTCACTCACCCTGTCACCCAACAAAACTCTGTATGTCATCCCACCCTGTCACCCACCCACCATGTCACCCACCCTGTCATGTCACCCACCCACCCTGTCACCCACTCACCCACACACCCTGTCACTCAAGTGTCACTCACTCATCCACCCAACCTGTCAAGTGTCACTCACTCACCCACCATGTCACTCACTCACCCACCCTGTCACTCACCCCCCCCACCATGTCACTCAATCACCCACCCACCCTGTCACTCACTTACCCACCCACCCTGTCACTCACCCTGACACTCACCCACCCACCCTCTCACTCATGTCACTCACCCATGCACCAACCCTGTCACTCACCCACCCACCCTGTCACTCACACACCCACCCACCCTGTCACTCAGCCACCCACCCACCCTGTCACTCACCCACCCACCCTGTCACTCACTCACCCACCCACCCACCCAGTCACTCACCCACCCACCCACCCTGTCACTCATGTCATTCACCCACCCACACACCCTGTCACTCAACCCACCCTGTCACTCACACACCCACCCTACCACTCACCCACCCACTCACTCACTCACCCACTGTCAGGAGCCAGGTGCCACGCACCTTCACATGCAGGCGAACTACTCCCCTACCTGCCCTGACGGCCGCTGATGGAACCCAGCACTCGCTCGCTCCCACACGCATTCCCGCTTCTTCCGCGCATGCACGCGACTCCTTCTTCTGCCGGACGGCGTCCTCGAGTGGGCGCATGCGGGCTGGGGTCACAGCGGGAGTTCCCGCCTCCGGAACACGGCGCGCACTCCCTGTGCGCGGCGCGCACCCAAGCTCCGTGGCAACAGGCACTGATTGCCTCAGCACTCTCACCTGGCTTCCTTACAATAGCCTATCACAAGCTCCGCACGAACACGCCCCGGTTCCGCCTCTTGCTCCTATTGGGCTGTCTTACCTATTTAGGCTCAGCAGTGCCACTGTGACATTGGCTGAGCATAAACTTCCTGTTCGTGTGCTTACCTCTCTTGTCTCCTAGATATCCTGCCTTGTCTTGTTTGATCTCCCGTGTACCGACTTTGGCTTGCCTTTGGACCATCGCCTCTCTGGAACCCCGACCTTGGCTATCCTCGACCCTCCGCAACTCTCCAACCTGAACTCGGCTCTCGGACCTCGACTATTCTACCTTCTCCAGCACCGACCCCAGCAACTAGTACCTCCAACGTTCCGTACTTCTATTACCCTCAACTCGGCAAGTATTCACTACTCCTCTACCCTCCCTGCTCCTGACCCGGCATGAGCAACTACGCACACTCCAGACCAGATTCCCGTGCCTGTCGGTGGTATTTATGCTATTCCCACCTCAGTACCGAGGGTTTCGTCTAGTTTGTGGTGGGCACAGCGTGACAGTATGCTCAGCCCCACAGACATAGACCCCTCTGAGGTGGGAAACATCCTGGCGTCACATGCCACCATGTTTTCCAAATTGGATTTTTTTTTGGGATCAGTCAAGCCGCCGCATGGATTCTCTGCAGCAGCATGTTAGATCTCTTACGGTTCAGGTGCAGAACATTTCCGCTCTCACTCCTGTGATTCCTCCCATTGTACCACCAGTAGGTGCTCCGTCTTCTGAACCCCGACTCCCGACACCTAACCGATTTTCTGGAGACCCCTTGGAATGTCACGGGTTCCTAAACTAATGTTTTATCCAATTCGAGATGACACCCGCCCGTTTCCCTTCCGCAAGGTCCAAAATTGCCTACATTGTCTCCCTTCTCAAAGGTGATGCCTTGGCCTGGGCTTCTCCCATCTGGGAGCAGAGGACCGACCTCACACAAGATATCGGACGTTTTTCCAAGGAATTTCGTCGGGTCTTCGACACTCCTGGGCGCAGAGTGATGGCTGCCTCTTCCCTGTTTCACATCACCCAAGGGAATCGCCCAGTGGCCAGGTACGCTCTGGAATTTCGCACCATCACTTCTGAGATGGATTGGAATAACGAGGCCCTGTCCTCCGCCTTCTGGCAAGGTCTTTTGGAGCCGCTCAAGGACAAACTGGCTGCTCAAGAACGTCAATCCGATTTGGAGGAGCTCATTGCGCTCTGTATTCGCGTGAACCAGCGCCTCCAGGAGCGTAGAGCAGAACGTTCAAGACACCGACAACTCCCTATCAGACCACACGCCTTCCGTCTTCCTTCTCCGGAACCCATTTCTTCGGATGCCCCAGAGCCCATGCAACTAGGAGGGAGTAAGCTATCTTCTGCCGAGAAACCGTGCCATCGCTCCGCCGGTCTTTGTCTCTACTGCAGCAACCCTGGACACCAGACTCTTCACTGTCCCTTCAAGTTGGGAAACGCCAGCTCCCAGTGAGTCCCCGGGGAGTCTCATTGGGAACACTCTCTCGTTTCCCTGAAAAGAAAGAAAAGATCCTCCCTAGTAGGATCCTTATTCCTGTTTCTCTGAGTACCGGGACTTTCTGCATCCCAGCTGTGGCCTTCATCGATTCCGGATCCGGGGGCAACTTTATAGATCGAGTATTCGCCCAGAAGAACAACATTCCCCTCACCAAGAGGAAGAGTCTTGTGGGCTTAGAGGCCATCGACGGAAGGCCACTCCAACTGGCCTTTATCGTCCTGCAGACCATTAAACTGTCTCTCTTTATTGACGGGATCCAGATGGAGAGGATTTCTCTCGACGTCATCCACTCGCCCTCCGTAGAGATTATCCTGGGGCTTCCGTGGCTTCAACACCACAATCCTTTCATCAACAGGACGAACGAGAGGCCCATCACTTGGAACACCCAGTGTGCCACGTCCTGCGCTACCTCGATGCAACAAATCTGCAGTCTGACGACACCCGTTGTGTAGCAGTCCTCCTTACTTGAGGTCTACTGGAGTTTCCGTGACGTCTTTGACAACGTCAAATCCGAAACATTACCCCCACACCGATCTTTTGATTGTCCTATTGACCTTCTGCCTGGTTCCACTCTCCCCCGAGGGAGATCCTACCCACTTTCTCTCCCAGAGACCAGAGCCATATCTGACTACATACAGGAGAACCTAAAAAAAGGGTTCATACGCAAATCTTCTTCCCCTGCCGGTGCAGGCTTCTTTTTTGTGAAAAAGAAAGATGGCACCCTCCGTCCTTGCATCGATTATAGAGGCTTGAACAAGATTACTCTCAAAAATCGGTTTCCCCTACCTTTAATCTCAGAACTGTTTGACCGCTTACAGGGAGCAACTATATTCACCAAGCTTGATCTTCGGGGCACTTACAACTTGGTGAGGATCCGGTCGCGCGACGAGTGGAAAACGGCATTCAACACACGAGATGGCCACTATGAATACTTGGTCATGCTGTTCGGCCTTTGTAATGCTCCAGCGGTTTTTCAAGATTTTGTTAACGAGATTTTCAGAAACCTTCTCAATCACTTCCTTATCATGTATCTTGACGATATTCTAATCTTTTCCAAATCTCTCCCAGAACACATCAAACATGTCAAGCAGGTACTAGTTCGCCTCCGTGAGAAACCATTTGTATGACAAACTTATTTATTTATTATTATTTATTTATTTATAAAATATTTTACCAGGAAGTAATACATTGAGAGTTACCTCTCGTTTTCAAGTATGTCCTGGGCACAGAGTTAAGACAAATAATACATGGTTACAAATACAGTTACATAAATGAACAGGGTATACATTATATACAAGACATTGCATGCACAGTTAAAGAAAATATATATTATGGGCGTATGAAACAGTTACAGACCAGGTTAAAATGTGAGATAGCCTTAGATTTGAAATAATTTAATCTGGTGGTGGATGTGAGAGTCTCTGGTAGGTTGTTCCAGTTTTGGGGTGCACGGTAAGAGAAGGAGGAACGGCCGGATACTTTGTTGAGCCTTGGGACCATGAACAGTCTTTTGGAGTATGATCTCAGGTGATAAGTGCTGCATGTGGTAGGGGTGAGACGCTTGTTCAGATAGCTGGGTAGCTTGTCCATAAAGAATTTAAAGGCAAGACAGGAAAGGTGAACTTTGCGCCTAGACTCTAGTGGTGACCAATCTAGTTCTTTGAGCATTCCGCAGTGATGTGTGTTGTAGTTACAATGGAGAACAAAACGACAAATTGAATTGTAGAGGGTGTCAAGTTTGCTAAGGTGGGTTTGAGGTGCCGAGCCATATACTATGTCTCCATAGTCAATAATTGGCATTTGCATCTGCTGTGCGATACGCTTTCTGACCAGGAGACTTAGGGAGGATTTGTTCCTGTAAAGTACCCCTAGTTTGGCATAGGTCGTGGTTGTCAGGGTATCAATGTGCATTCCGAATGTTAAGTGGGAGTCAAACCATAAGCCCAGGTATTTAAAACTAGTGACAGGGGTTAGGGTGGTGTTAGCGTTGGTTCTAATCAAGAGCTCAGTCGCTGGAAGCTTTAAAAATGTAGTCTTGGTCCCAAATACCATTGTTACAGTCTAGTCAGTGTTTAAAAACAGTTTGTTTTGGGAAATCCAGTTTTCGAGTCTCAAAAAGTCAGACTGAAGTATGTGTTGAAGGTCAGAGAAACTGGAGAAATGTCAATTCCACCGAAGTTGTACATCATTTCTGGGGTACATTATCTCGGATGCTGGTTTTGCCATGGATCCCGCCAAACTCAAAGCAGTCTTGGATTGGCCCATTCCGACGTCTCTCAAGGCCATTCAAATATTCCTGGGTTTTGCCAACTATTATAGGAGATTTATCAGGAACTTTTCGTCCATTGTCGCTCCCATTGTTGCCCTTACTAAAAAATGGGCAGATACTTCCTCTTGGCCGCCTACAGCCACTCAATCCTTCAAGCGCCTTAAAGATGCCTTTGTTTCGGCACCCATCTTAACTCATCCAAGCACCAGTCTCCCATTTACTCTCGAGGGGCATGCTTCTGACATTGGAGCTGGAGCCATCTTATCCCAGAGGAAGTCTCCCCAGGCCAGACTCCACCCCTGCGCTTTTTTTTCAAAGAAATTTTCCACAGCCTAACAGAACTATGACGGCGGCAACCGTGAGTTACTGGCCATCAAGCTCGCTCTGGAGGAGTGGAGACACTTGCTTGAGGGTACAGAGACACCTATTACCATCCTTACCGATCACATAAACCTTCTGTATATTGAGACTGCCCAGCGTCTAGGAGCTCGTCAAGCTAGATGGTCACTTTTTTCCCCCCGCTTTAATTATATAATTTAGTTTATACCAGGATCTTAAAATTTGAAGGCCGACGCACTTTCCCGCCAGTTCAGTATCGAGGATAAGCCAGAGGTTAAACTGGAGACCATCCTTCCTGCTAAATGTATTCTTGCTGCTAATACCTTCAACATGCTGGACAAAATTCTTGAAGATCAGGCCAACATCCCGGAGGGTCTAGAGATTCCTGATGGTCGCCTCTTTGCCGCACCTCGCTTCCGCAGGAGGATTCTGGAATGGGGTCACTCTGTTAGATCCGCCGGACACCCAGGGGCCAAGAGGACAGCTGACCTTACCACTCTAACTTTTTGGTGGCCAAGGATTAATTCAGACGTTGAAGAATTCGTCAACGTGTCTGACTTGTTCCCGCAACAAGACACCCTGTAACAGACCCCAAGGATTTTTACACCCCCTTCCCATTCCCGATCGCCCATGGAACCATTTGTCTATGAACTTTATTGTAGAGTTACCCGTCTCCAAGGGTTTGAATACCATTCTTGTAATCATCGACCGATTTTCGAAGCAATCTCCCTTTGTTCCTCTCAAAGGTTTACCGAACTCTTCTTCCCTTGCTGATATTTTTGTCCAAGAGGTCTTTCGCCTTCATGGTTTTCCAATAACCATCGTGTCTGATCGGGTTCCCCAATTTATTTCCAAATTCTGGCGTGCGTTTTCCTAAAGACTAGGCATCTCCCTTCATTTTTCCTCCGGGTATCACCCACAGTCTAATGGGCAGATGGAGAGAACCAACCAGATGCTGGAGCAGTACCTACGCTGTTTCATTGCGGATACACAGGACGATTGGGTGGACCTCCTGCCCTGGGCTGAATTCGCTCACAATTCCCTACGGAATGAATCCACTCAAAATTCACCATTCTTCATCAACTTTGGGTTCCATCCATCCCGACTCCCCATCGACACCTCACCCTCCGATGTTCCAGTGGCTGATGAATTGGTCTTGTCCTTACAAAGATCCTGGAGAGGAATCCAGGAGAACCTTAAGACGGCCATCTCTAGACAGAAACGTCAGGCCGATCACCACCGGCGTGGGACTCATGAATTTAAACCTGGGGACAAGGTATGGCTTTCTTCGAAGAACATTCGACTCAAAGTGCCTACCCTCAAGCTAGCACCCAGATACCTGGGTCCCTACCCCATTGTGGAGAAGATCAATCCGGTAGCTTTCCGCCTACAACTTCCACCCGCGATGAAGATTCCCTCGGTCTTCCACGTATCTCTCCTCAAACCTGCATTTCAGAGTACCCGTTTCCCAGATCCTTCATCCTCAGCTCCAATTCCGCAACTCATACACGGTCAACAAGAATACGAGGTTCAGTCCATTATTGATTCTAGAATTTCAAGAAGAACTCTACAATACCCGGTTCACTGGAATGGATATGGACCTGAGGAATGATCCTGGATCCCTCATCATCACATCCATGCTCCTGTCCTCCTCAAGAGGTTCCACCAGAAGTTTCCCCTCAAATCTTTCCGGAGTCGCACGGAGGTCGCTCCTGAAGGGGGGGTACTGTCAGGAGCCAGGTGCCATGCACCTTCACATGCAGGCGCACTACTCCCCTACCTGCCCTGACGGCCGCTGATGGAGCACCCGGGACTTGCGCACTCCCGCTTCTTCCGCGCATGCACACGACTCCACCTCGTGCCGGACGGCGTCCTCGCGCGGGCGCATGCAGGCTGGGGTCACAGCGGGAGTTCCCGCCTGCGTAACACGGCGCACACTCCCTATGCGTGCGCCACGCACCCAAGCTCCGTGGAAACAGGCACTGATTGCTTTAGCACTCTCACCTGGCTTCCTTACCATAACCTATCACAGGCTCCGCACGAATATGCCCCGGTTCCGCCTCTTGCTCCTATTATGCTGTTTTACCTATTTAGGCTCAGCAGTGCCACTGGCACATTGGCTGAGCATAAGGTTCCTGTTCCTGTGCTTACATCTATTGTCTCCTAGATATCCTGCCTTGTCTTGTTTGATCTCCAATGTACCGACCTTGGCTTGCCTTTGGATACCGCCTCTCTGGAACCCCCGACCTTGGCTATCCTTGACCCTCCGTTACTCTCCAACCTGATCTCGGCTCTCGGACCTCGACTATTCTACCTTCTCCAGCACCGACCCCAGCGACTAGTACCTCCAACGTTCCGTACTTCTATTACACTCAACTCGGCAAGTACTCCTCTACCCTCCCTGCTCCTGACCCGGCGCGAGCAACTACGCACACTCCAGATCAGATTCCCGTGCCTGTCGGTGGTGTTTACTCTATTCCCACCTCAGTACCGAGGGTCTCGTCTAGTTTGTGGTGGGCACAGCGTGACACCCACCCACCCTTTTACTCACCCATCCTGTCACTCAACCACCCTGTCACTCACCCACCCTGTCACTCACCCACCCTGTCACTCACCCACCCAGTCTCTCACCCAGTCTCTCACCCACCCACCCAGTTTCTCAACCACCCACCCAGTCTCCCACCCACCCAGTCACTCAAAGTCACTCACCCACCCAGGCAGGCAGTCACCCACCCAGGCAGGCAGTTACCTGTCTTTTGTTGAAAATATAAAAATAAACAGGTTGCATTGTAATGTTTTTTTCGTATCACAATAAGAAAACAGTTAAGTAAAAGTTTTACGCTAAAAAATATTTTGTTCAGGGTAGGTGTGCTATGGGTTCGGGGGGGGGGCGCTATGGGTTTGGGGGGGGGGGCTGCTCCTTTCATTTGTCCTGGGCCCCATGATTTCTGTTGGCAGCCCTGCCTTCATCCCCCTGGGGGCCTTAAACAATCTACCCAGCCCATCTACTCTTTTTACCAACCCTCATCACCTACAGTCCAAAGCAACATAAATACCAATCCACCATACTTCACAATCTTCAAAACATACCCATGAATTAAAAATATATATATAATAGTGCTATACCCCCAATATCCACAAAAAATATATACATTCAATAATTTAGATACTTGGTCATTTCTATACAGAACTCAAATCTCAATGAACACCATGAATGTATGTGAGGCTGTCAAGTCACAATGAAGGACAGACAGCATAGATTAATTGGCTATAAAAGAAAATAAAAGAGTAATGTAAAGGAAACTACATTTACCCCATTCAAGGGGAGATTCTTGATCAAACTTCTGTTTAATGCTATCCAATGCTATCCAATTACTGGATGACCAATACTCTTTTAAAAGGAAGTATTGCAGAAGACATGTTAGTGGGCAAGATGGTGAAGTGATTGTGACTGCAGCGTGACATATTGAGAAGAGCAGAGGAGAGAGAAAGCGAGATGGTGAGTGGAACTTGGCAGGAAACTTGGTGGGGATATGGGAGATTGTGATGGAAAGGGAGAGAAGAGAGTGGTGGATAAGGCATGCCTTGCAGGCCTTAGAGAGGAAGTGGTAGGCCGATTTTATAATAGCTTATTATGAAGGTTTAATACTAGATTTGGAGCCACACACTAGCAGCAGTCATGTCATTAAAAAATTTAGCCTCTGGGTCTTTTCAAAGTACAGTGGCTATAGACAGTGGAATAGCTCAGTCCACGTTTTCTGATTGCTTTCACCAATTTCAATGTCTACCAAAAAGACATGCAAGGGGGTATATACATTTCCTGTCAGGGATGTCCCAGACAAGTTGAACCCTGGTCTCTCTTGATCCCAGCTTGTGGTACTCCCGGTCTGCCAGCGGGACTGCTTTTATGCCTGTTGCTATTCCTGCAGAGAACTCTCTGTGTCTGTGTTACGGTCGCGTATGTTGCTATGTACTGTCCAGGAGACAGACCCACTAGGTAGAGGTGGAGAGTAGAGACCGACCCGTACCTGGGACCTGAATCCTGAAGCAATATAATAGTAGGGTCCGGTTCCGGGGTCAGGGCAGAAGAGAGGCAGGATGGCCGTGGTCACTGTTCCAGGTTCAGGGCTGGAGAGAGGCAGAATGGTAGAGTGAGGTAGTCCAGTAGCAGGCAAGGGTCTAAAGCAGGGAAGACAAGGCTTTCAGCAGGAGACTAGGCAAGGAGGAGACTGGAATGGAAGACTAATAAAGGGGCAAGGCAGGTGAGAGCAATCGGGTCAGGAAGAGGCCGACTTCCTGCCTTGGCAGCCATGTTGGTGGAGGCAGGGTGTAACGCCTGAATGCCCGCTGACCTGGCAGTCCCCAATACTGAGATGGGTAAGGGAATAACATGCACCCACAGCAGTGATGGCGTGCCCAGAGTGTGGTATGATGCGTAGCCGGGCCTGGTGAGAAAGGGTTAACTTGATACTTGCTGTGTCCGGGGTGCCAGAAGTTCGAGGGTAGAGATCTGAGAGCCGTAGGTCAAGGGCAGGATAGAGCAGCGTAGTAAGGTCCAAAGCCGAGTCCAGGAGTAGCGAGGTACACGAAGTCAACGAGAGCCAAGATCAAATCCAAGGGTATCCAACGGGGGCAGGGACGGGAACTAGAGCTGTAATACAGAAGAGAGCCAGGCATAGATGACCGAACAACCGAAGCCACAGAAGAACTATGCAGAGCGAGGAAGGAGAGGGCAGACTGGGGTTATATATGCAGGAGGACCAATGAGAGCAAGAAGTAGAGCGGAGGCCTGTCTGAGCAAGCCCAGGGATAGGTTCAGGTGCCCAGAGTGGGAGTCAGCCAGGTGAGTGGTGGAGACAGCCTGTAGCTGATGGGAGGCGGAGCCAGCGGTGCGGGAGGACGGCAAAGAGGATCGGGTGCGCACGTGCCCTGTAAGGTTCCCGTGCGCATGCCCTGTAAGGTTCTCGTGCGCGCGCCCCGGCCGCGTGTGGGAGGATGCGGCATGCGCCGCAGAGGAGTGGCATGGCATCCGACCAGAGGAGGTAAGGAGCCGACGGGAGGGGGTCTGGGACGAGCGGCCGCACTGGGAGCCTGGGTGACGGGGACCCGCTGAGAGCCGCGTGTCCCCCAAACTTTTACAGTGCCCCTTCCTTGAGGATCGGACTCCGGACGATCCTCCCAAGGTTTGTGAGGAAATTTCCGACTAAATTGTTTAAGAAGAGTTGGGGCATGAATGTGATGACAAGGTACCCAGGAACGTTCCTCCAGACCATATCCCTTCCAATGAACGAGGAACTGAAGTTTGCCCCTAGAAAAACGTGAATCGAGAATGGAGTAAACCTCAAATTCTTGTTGTCCTTGTATTACGATGGGGTTGGGTCTTTGAGAACGGTCCGGAAAATGTACATTCTGAACGAAGGGTTTCAGAAGGGAAACGTGGAACACTGAGGGTATCCTCATGGTGGGAGGTAGTGAAAGTCGATAGGCTACTGGATTGATCCGTTCGAGGACCTTGAAGGGACCCAAGAATCTGGGCGCCAGCTTCTGAGAAGGAGTTTTAAGTTTAATATTTTTTGAAGAAAGCCAGACTGTCTCCAGGTTTGTACTGCGGAGCGACCTGACGTCGCCGATCTGCTTGAGCCTTTTGTTTTTGGACGGCCCCTTGGAAGGCTTTTTGAATCTTTTTCCAGGAGTCTTGTAGATTTGAAACTTGGATATCTGCTGCAGGTACACCAGAGGGCAGGGAAGAGAGGAAGGCTACTGGGGTGGAACCCAAAATGAATGAAGAAAGGCGACTCTTGGGTGGATTCATTCTTCAACTAATTAATTGCGAACTCTGCCCAGGGTAATAGGTCTACCCAGTTGTCTTGAGATTCTGACACAAAGCATCTGAGATACTGCTCCAAGGTCTGATTCATTTTCTCTGTCTGGCCGAGGAGAAGAGGAGGGATATGCCAAGTCTCTGAGAGAATTCTCGCCAAAACTTAGAAATGGAGTACCGCTGTCCGAGACAATGGTGAGTGGAACGCCGTGTAGCCTGAAAATTTCTTTAGAAAATATGTCAGCCAAGTAGCTGAATTGGGGAGACCCTTGAGGGGTACAAAGTGTGTGTGCTTGGATAATCTGTCCACTACTACAAGGATCGTATTCATCCCCTTAGAAGGAGGAAGTTCCACAATAAAGTCCATGGAAATATGCTTCCAAGGCCATTCCGGAATAGGAAGGGGAAGCTTGTGTTGGGTGGACTTGCTCTGAGCACAGACTGGACAAGCTCTGGTGAAATCAAAAATGTCTTTACTCATATTAGGCCACCAAAAGGTCTGTTTAATAAGATCCACTGTCCTCTTGAAGCCAGGATGACCAGCTGCTCTGAAAGAATGCCCCAACTCGAAGATCTTGTGGCGAAAACGTGGAGCAGCGTACAGACGTCCTTCTGGCACCTTAAATCTCCTAGGGATATGAGCCTGGGCTTTGGTGATCTCATCCAGGATGTCGAAAGTATTGGCAGAAATAATGTATTTTGCAGGAAGAATAGACTCTGAAGATTCGTTAGATCCTTCCTCTGTAGAGAACTGGCGAGAAAGTGCATCGGCCTTGATATTCTTGGTACCCGGAATATAAGAAATCGTGTAATTGAAACGAGAAATAAAAGTGTCCAACGTGCTTGACGGGATCCCAGACGACGAGCCCCCTCAATATACAATAAGTTTTTGTGATCGGTGAGAATTGCTACTGGCTCTTTGGTACCCTTGAGGAGGTGTCTCCATTCTTGCAAGGCTAACTTGATAGCCAAAAGTTCACGGTTCCCGACATCATAATTTCTCTCAGCCGAAGAGAATTTCCTAGAAAAGAATCCACAAGGATAGAGTCTTTCTTGGGGTGAGGACCTTTGCGAGAGTACCGCCCCAGCTCCCACATCCGAAGCGTCAACCTCAAGGGTGAAAGGAAGAGACGTGTCCGGGTGACGAAGGATGGGGCCAGAGACGAAAGCTTTTTTAAGAAACTCAAAGGCTTTGATAGTATCTGGGGACCATGCTGCTGGATCAGCCCCTTTTTTGGTGAGAGCGGTAATGGGTAGAGCGATAGTGGAGAAATTATGGATTAATTTTCGATTGAAAACCCAAGGAAACACTGGATGGCTTTTAAGGAGTTTGGCAACGGCCAATCTAGGACAGCCTTCAATTTCTCAGGATCCATGGTGAAGCCTTTGTCGGAAATTATTTAGCCAAGGAAAGCTGTGGATGATCGGTGGAAGAGACATTTTTCCATCTTCGCGTAGAGGCTATTGGCACGAAGCCGAGCGAGGACCACCCGGGTGTGATGAATGTGCTCTTCCAGGTTTTTGGAGAAAATGAGGATATCATCTAGGTGTACGATGACGAAAACACACAAAATGTCCCGGAAGATGTCATTCATAAATTCTTGGAAGATGGCTGGGGCATTGCAGAGGCCGAACGGCATCACTAGATATTCATAATGACCTGTACGTATGTTGAATGCAGTCTTCCACTCGTCACCCTCACGTATTCGGATTAGATTGTAAGCTCCTCTCAGGTCGAGTTTGGAAAATATAGAGGCTCCTTGGAGCCGGAAAAAGAGTTCCGAAATTAGAGGATAAGGCTACCGTTTTTTAACCGTGATTTTGTTTAGCCACGAAAGTCGATACAGGGTCTTAGGGAGCCATCCTTCTTCTTCACGAAGAAGAAACCCGCCCCGGCCGGGGAAGTGGAATTCCGAATAAAACCTCTCTTGAGATTCTCCTGGATGTAAGTCGCCATAGCCTCGGTCTCGGGCACGGAGAGGGGATACGACTTAGACTTAGGGAGTGTGGCTCCAGGAATTAATTCGATGGGGCAGTCGTACCAACGATGAGGAGGTAAGAATTCCGCCTGAGTCTTGTTGAAGACATCCAAAAAATCACGGTATACCTCAGGCAGGGTAGAGAGAGGAGGTGAAGAAGTGCCGAGACCAGCGAGCACGGTAACAGGAGGAATGACCGCCTCCTTCAAGGTAGGACCCCACTGGATCTGAAGTTCGTCTGTCCAATCGACACGCGGGTTGTGAAGCTGGAGCCACGGCAATCCCAAAATGACCTGGACAGTAGGTGAGTGGAAGACATCGAAGATGATGACCTCCGTATGACCATCCGCGGTGGTCAGGGTGAGAGGAACAGATTCCAATATTATAAACGCTGGTTGGAGCGGTTGACCGTCGATAGCCTCATGTAATGCTCAGCCTGCCCACAAGTCAGACGAGACCCCGGGACTGAGGTGGAAAGGAGTAATATCACACACCTAGCAGTAAACGGGGGCACGGCCGGAGTGTGGAAGTAGCGTAGGTGGTCCTGGTAACAAAAATAGAATGGGTACCGTACTTGCCAACTCCAGCGTAGAAAGGTAAAGTCCGTAAGACAATGGTTGTGGGATGGAGAGAGCAGCGTAGTAGAGTATCCGTAAGCCGTGTCCAAGGGGATATAGACGTCTGCAGGGTAGTAATGTCCAAAGCCAAATCCAAGGGTTCCAGGGAGCAGCGTAGTAGAAGTCCAAAGCCAAAAGGTTGATATCCAGGGAGGTCAGCAGTATATCCAGGGACAGGAATAGGAACTGAAAGACAAAAGGGGCCAGGCAACAGCAGACAGCACCATGGTACAGAAGCTATGCAGAGCAAGGAGGTAATGGTGAGGGGAGACTAAATAGGGAGCTTGGACCTATCAGAGGAAGGGGAGGAATGGAGGAGTGGCCCGAGGGAGGACCTGATAGGCAGGCACTTCTCCCCTATCAGGGCAAAGGGAGGAGCAGAGGAGCGGCCCAGGGAAGGAACAGATTGGGGAGAAGGGCCTGGGGGGCGGACCTGATGGAGCAGGGGCAGGGAAGCATGTGATGTGGGTGCAGTGTCAAGGGAGGTAGGGTCAGGCGCACGGCGCCAGTAAATGGAAGCCTGGGTGCGCGCGCGCCCGTAAAGTTGATGCACGCAACTTTGAAGTGCGGGAGTAGCCGTGGAGGGGTCCGCGAGGTGTGGGGCACGCCGCCGGGGAGCCTGGGCGGCAAGGGAATAAGGTAAGGAGGTGCTGGAAGTGGGTCTACCCGCAGCGTGGATCCTTACAGTACCCCCCCCCCCTCGAGGGTCGGACTCCGTACGAACCATCCAAGGTCTGACGGGAAATTTTTGGTGGAATCGTTTGAGTAGAGACGGGGCATGAAGATCCGCATGCAAGACCCAAGAATGATCCTGAGGTCCGTATCCCTTCCAGTGTACCAAAAATTAGAGCTTACCCCTGGAGATGCGAGAGTCAATGATGGACTGGATTTCGAACTCCTGTTGTCCTGGTACAATAGGGGGAGGAGGCCGAAGAGAAGGATGAGCGAATCGTTTGCCTTGAATAAATGGTTTCAAGAGTGAAACATGGAAGACGGGTGAAATTTTCATAGAGGGAGGCAAGCGAAGTTGATAGGCCACATGATTCAATTGTCTCAGAATAGAGAAAGGTCTCAGAAACCTGGGAGACAGTTTAGGGGTTGGGGCCTTCAGTTTGATATTTTTAGAAGAAAGCAAGACCTTCTCTCCAGGTGCGAACTTATGGGCCTCCCGACGAAGCCTATCTGCTTGTCTCTTCTGTCTTAGCACGGACTCCTGTAAAACTGTTTGGATTCTCCTCCTAGACCCCTGTAAGGTGGATACCCTATCATCTGCAGCAGGAACTATGGACCTGGGAGTATGCATGGGAAGACGGGTAGGATGAAATCCGTAGTTTACAAAAAACGGTGATTGTTGAGTGACTCATTCTTGAGTGAGTTAATAGCAAATTCTGCCCAAGGAAGTAACTCAGCCCAATTATCCTGAGAATCGGAGGAAAAACAACGCAAATACTGTTCGAGGGACTGGTTCATGCATTCAGTCTGCCCATTCGTTTGGGGGTGGTAGGCTGAGGAAAAAAGAAGGGTAATGCCCAACCTCTGGGAAAATGGATGCCAGAATTTAGAAACATATTGAGTACCACGATCCGAGACAATGGACCATGGCACACCATGAATACTGAAAATTTATTTTACAAAAATATCCGCCAAAGTACTGGAATTGGGTAGACCCTTGAGGAGAACAAAATGAGCTTGCTTGGAGAACCTGTCAACAATTACAAGAATAGTAGTCATACCGTTAGACGGGGGAAGATCCACGATGAAGTCCAAAGCAATGTGACTCCCCCCCGGTCCGGGACCGGGGTGGGGGGTTGTAGAAGACCGGAAGGCTTTTGACGGACAGATTTATTTTGTGCGCAGACTGGGCAAGAGGAGGTGAAAGCTCTAATGTCCTTTAACATATTGGGCCACCAGAAGGTTCGCCAAATCAGATCGGTAGTCTTCTTAAACCCGGGATGGCCGGCAGATCTGGAGGAGTAACCCCATTCAAGAATTTTGAGATGAAAACGTGGGGCTGCGTAAAGACGACCATCAGGTACTTCTAGCCCTTCGGGGACCTGTGCTTGAGACTCCAAAATCTTATCCTGTATGTCAAAGGAGGTGGCAGAGATAAACAATTGGGGGGACAGAATACTCTCCGGGACTTCCTGTGACTTCTCCTCAGTGATAAACTGGGACAACGCATTCGCTTTGATATTCTTTGTCCCAGGAATATAAGAGATGATAAAGTTAAACCTTGAGAAGAACAACGCCCAACGAGCTTGACGGGGCCCAAGACGATGAGCACCTTCAATGTAAGAAGATTTTTGTGGTCTGTCAGGATCAGAATGGGTTCCTTGGTTCCTTCCAGAAGATGTCTCCACTCTTGTAATGCCACCTTGATTGCCAACAACTCCCTATTCACCACGTCGTTATTTCTTTCCGCTGAAGATTTTTTTTTAGAAAAAAACCCACAGGGGTGTAGTTTATCTTCGGGGGTGATTCTTTGAGAGAGAACCGCACCGGCTCCCACGTCAGAGGCGTCAACTTCCAAGGTAAAGGGGAGGGTGGGGATGGGATGTTGCAGAATGGGAGCTGAGACAAAGGCTCTTTTAAGGGACTCAAATGCCCTGCTGGCCTCCAATGGCCAGGAGGAAGGATCGGCCCCTTTTTTGGTAAGGGCCATAAAGGGTGCTACCAAGGTAGAAAAACCAGCAATAAATTTCCTATTATAATTTGCGAAACCGAGGAAACGCTGAATCGCCTTTAAAGAGTTAGGTTGTGGCCATTCGAGTACAGAATTGAGCTTCTCTGGATCCATGGTGAACCCTTTAACCAAGAAAATGTATCCCAGGAAGGTAGTTGAGGATTGGTGAAAGACACACTTCTCCATCTTGGCGTAGAGCTTGTTGGCCCGTAAACGAGTAAGCACCATCTTGGTATGGAGAATGTGTTCCTCAAGGGTTTTGGAAAAAATAAGGATATCATCCAAGTAGATAATCACAAAAGAATTCAATAGATCACGAAAAACCTTATTCATAAAGTCTTGGAAGACTGCAGGGGCATTGCACAACCCAAACGGCATCACCAGGTACTCATAGTGACCGCTGCGCGTGTTGAACGCGGTCTTCCACTCGTCTCCACTGCGGATGCGAATCAGGTTATATGCCCCCCGTAGATCAAGTTTAGAGAAAATCGTTGCGCCTTGCAGCCTATCGAAGAGCTCCGGGATAAGAGGCAAAGGGTAGCGATTTTTGATGGTAATCAAAATCCACGGAAATCGATGCACGGGCGATTAGGGCCTTCAGTGAGGAAGGCCTCTCACGAGCCGCCAGCTCGTCCTTTAAGGATTCCGAAAGTCCCTGCCAGAAAGCCGCGGAAAGTGCCCCATCGTTCCAATCAGTCTCAGCCGCGATAGTCCGGAACTCCAGAGCGTACTGTGCCACTGATCTCCGGCCCTACGAAATGTGGAACAAGGAGGAAGCAGCCATATCACCACGTCCAGGGGTGTCAAAGACTAAACGAAATTCTCTTTAAAGTTAGGGAAGCTGTAAGTGAGTTCAGGTTTTAGCTCCCAGATTGGTGAAGCCCAGGCCAGGGCGTCCCTGGTGAGAAGGGAAAAAACATAAGCTACCTTGGTACGATCCATGGGGAAGCGAGAGGGTGACAGTTCGAATTGTATCTTGCACTGATTTAAAAACCCACGGCATCCAAGCGGGTCCCCTGCGTATTTACTGGGCGTAGGGATACGCAACTCCGAAGAACCTGTTCCTTCACGGGAGACAGTGGGAGGGATAACGGAACTGGAGACATTAAGCTGGGGAATGTGAGAGGTTAAGGTAGCAACCTGTTGGTTAAGAGCGGTAATCTGGTTGTCCAAAAAGGTAAAGTGTTTGGAGATAGTGGTTAGGGTATCTTCCACCTCAGGGGGGTCTGGGTCTGATGGATAATGGATGGATGGATGGATGCATAATGTAACGCTCGGCCTGCCCACAAGCCAGATGAGACCCTGGGACTGAGGTGGAAAGGTGTAATACCACACACCTAGCAGTAAACGGGGGCATGGCCGGAGTATGGAAGTAGCGTAGGTGGTCCTGGTAACAAAAATAGAATGGGTACTGTCGCTGTCAGCGTAGCCGGCCTTCATTAATAAAGGTGGAGCTCAGCTGGCTGCCCCTGAAACCATATGGGCTGAGAGTGTCAGCTCTTGGGTCTAAATGTTGGTTCTCTGTGTTTTAAAACTGCAATGCATTGTGTTTGTCCTGTGATTTAAACCCAGGTTGGTGACAAAAGGCAGTTTGAATTAGCATGTGAATTACATGTGAATTAGCATTTCAATGCCCCAGTTCAGATAGGGGTTCCAAGTCCCAAATCTCCGCAATTTATTTCCCTTATAAGTATAAGGTCCCCCAAAGTATATTCTGTAAGGAAGTGTACTTTATATTGTGTTTTAATGTTTACTATAAGGTTCTATACAGAAAGCACAGGTATATGGAAGATGCTAGCTAGTTTGCATAGACTTTTTTTTGGATGCGATTTGGATGCGATTGTAAATTAAAGCATCCACAGAGCGATCGGCCTGGGGGTCCCCTGCAACAAGGTACTTCCTGGGCAGCCTGATAGGGTCTGGCCCAGGCACCAGTTCCCAGGGACAGGGAGACCGGTGATGGTACATACAGAGGATGCTCTTGTGACCGCAGTCACAGAGAGCCACAGTTGGGCAGTTGCCCAGGCAGAGGTGCAGTCGTCACCGATGCCCACCAAATTTGTTTATGCTCCCCAGCTTTTGGAGCCCAACCCCCAGATGATCGCTCCACAACATTTGGAGCCCACACACATGGAGGACCTCGAAGGGACCAGGCAGGTAAGTCAGACCATGCCCAACCAGTGTCCCCATGTGTATAATGTTCCCCACTGTGACCTTTTTTCTGACTGTGTGACAGACAGGGAACTACCGGAGCTCAGTGAGTGGTACCAAGAGATGGTGCAGGTAGATGCTGATTTGCCTTCGGACCATAGTAGGCATTTGGCCTGGGTACCAGTCCCCGGGTCTCCTGCTAGTTCAGCGACAGCAAGGGGCCAGTTAGTGGTTCCTAGGAGGTTTAGGGCAGGCTCCGTGGAGCATGGGGAGACAGCTCCCCATGCTCGCAGCTCCCCTCTGGGAGTGGAAGCGAGAGGCATTAGGGAGACCGAGGGTCCCTGCTATGGGTGAGCCAAGCAGGACCCAGTGTACTGATCGCCCGGTAGACCCCAGGGGTCAGCAGCCCCTCCATAAGACTGAGTACAGTGTCTTGATGGAGAGGGAACAGATAGAGAGGGAGGTCAGGGACATACAAGGGTACTATAGGGATTTAGTGACCCACTACAGTGTTCTAACTGACTCCCGGACTAAGGTGACTGACCAGAGGGCAGTGGTGCTGGCAGACTGGTTCCCAGATAGTGGACCAACATTTCGATGTCTGCAGCGGATCCTTGCCCTGTTGAATTTAGACTATGGAGGCAAGGGGTCCAACCATGCTGGAGGACATAATCAGCCAGATGGACTCCGTTTCTTCCCGGCAACCTCAATTTTTTCAGGCTCAGCAAGCCACCTGATGATGGTGACTGTCCTGGCGCTTTCATAATTGAGGGGGGAGGTGTCGTGGTAGCCGGCCTTCATTAATAAAGGTGGAGCCCGGCTGGCTGCCCCTGAAACCATATGGTATGGGCTGAGAGTGTCAGCTCTTGGCTCTAAATGTTGGTTCTCTGTGTTTTAAAACTGCAATGCATTGTGTTTGTCCTGTGATTTAAACCCAGGTTGGTGACAAAAGGCAGTTTTAATTAGCATGTGAATTACATGTGGATTAGCATTTCAATGCCCCAACTCAGATAGGGATTCCAAGTCCCAAATCTCCCCAATTTATTTTCCTTATAAGTATAAAGTCCCCCAAAGTATATTCTGTAAGGAAGTGTACTTTATATTGTGTTTTAATGTTTACTATAAGGTTCTATACAGAAAGCACAGGCATATGGAAGATGCTAGCTAGTTTGCATAGATTCCATAGTTCAGAGTGGAGAGGAATAGCAGAGGGGGGAAAACCATTTGGTGAGCAGGATGTTCAGATTAGGATGTCTTTGTTTTACTAGACACCGCGGAGCCAGAGAAAAAACGGCCCTGGATGTCAAAACTGATAAGCAAGGTTTCTATTGGCAAGTTTTGAATTTATCCCTACTATCACGGAATGCGTAATTTCAATCCCTGCTTTAATTGGCTATTACACTCCTCAATGATTTACAGTAGATAGGAATTCAGCCTATATAAGAGCGTGCAGTAAAAGCAGCTCTCTCTCTTTTTCCTGTTGGAGATCTGAAGACAAGCAGCTGCTGGCGGGCCTCTCAAAAGATGCTTCTGTGAAAGAGCTATTCACACATGGAAGCATGGGGAGGCCTAGCCAGCAGGCTGGATTTCAGTCCAGGAGCCCAGAACCAAGGTCCTATCAAGGTAAGCCTTTGCTGAACAGGCGCCTTGCAACTAGGAAAGGGTAGATCTCTTCCCCAGATGTGTATATTCTCTGTTTCTTGTATTTCTGTGTGTTTCCGAGGTCTTGTCCGAATAAACCGCAATTTATTTTACTGCCTGTTTTGCCTTGTGACTGATTCCTTAAATATAAATGTGTATTTGGCCTGCGCTTCCGTCACAGGCTTATTTACTGGTGGTAGAGGTGGGATCATAGGGCTTTGCACTATAACTTCCTGCGGGGAATTATAGGACAAAGTGAGCTTGTGGATTGCAAGCTCTCAAAACAAGTAGTTTCGGAAAACACGCTATACAAAGCAGTGAATCACACTGTTCAGTGTCACTTAGGTTATTAGTGCCTGAAAGGAGAAGATGTGGTCCCCAACAGGAAAGTATGTGTCCTGGGATCGTGCTTCTGTGATTGGCCGGTGTGAGAAGTATGGGTTGCCTACCCATGGCAGACCCATGGTAGTCCTATGCCAGGACTTGGAGTGGCATGAAGCCCGCGTGGCTGACTGCACTCCTGGGGTAGTAGCTGCGGCCACTACCCAGGCCATTCGGTCTGGATGGTACAGGTCCTGGAGTCGGGCAGCTGTGACTGCTCGATGTAAAAGCTATATGCTGCCAGTGCATAGGCAGTCTAGGGCGTCCCTAGAAAAGGAACTGGAGTGGCATGAAGCCCGCGGGGCTGAATGCACTCCTGAGGTAGTGGTCCTAGCCACTACCGGCGGGACCGTGAGCCCGGAGAGCGAGCCCCTCAAGAGTGTCTTGGAGGGGGTCCTCAACCCTCCTGTGGCTCCCCCTGAAGCCGTTCTTACCACGGTATGCGAACTGCTAACACTCTATTCCCGGTTGTGTCCGAATGCGATGGTAAAGCAGAGGATGCAGTTCTGCCCAGTAGTAGAGCGCGTTGTGAGATGCATTGCCCTCCTCCCCCCTGGGGAGAGGGCTGGGGCAACCTGGGCCGTGATACTGAGAGCCCAGGTGGCAGATGGTGTGTCCCCGTGTCACCGTCCCAGAAGCGGGTCGTAACCCCCGCAGGAGTGCCAGTGAATCAGGCACTCCCCAGAGCTGACACTCTCCTCCGGGAGAGTCAGCTGAAGGCCAAGGTGGCAGCCATGCTGATGCTGGGGATCTTACCTCCCTGAAAGCCACCGTACTGGCTGAGGATGGTGCCACCCCGGCACCAGGCCTCGTGGTCCCCGGAAGGGCAACCGGTGCTGCATCCACCCAGATGGTGGAGGGCTGTGTGTCCCACAAGAATCAGCCCGAGCAGCAGGTCCAGAACCCCGCAGGTGTGCCGGTGGAGCTAGTGCCATCGGTAGTTGCACACCCTCTAGTCTCAGAGCAGGGGAGGGAGCAGCTTAGCGCCAAGGGAGTTGCTGAGAGGGCAGCTGCACTGAGTCCAGTGATGCTGCCCGCAGGGAAGCCTCTGTGCAGGCTGAGGGTACCACTCTGGTGCCCTGCCTTGGGTCCACCCCAGTGGTGGAGGACTGTGTGCCGGCATGGGCACAGTCAAAGAAGCGGGTCTTAACCCCCGCAGGAATGCCAGTGAATCGGGCACTCCCAAGAGCTGACTCTCTAGTATCAGAGAGTCAGCTGAGAACAAAAGGGGCCGAGGGAGAAAACAGCTGCCCTGACGCCGGAGAGTGTATCCCCATGAAAGCCACCATGCTGGCTGAGGAGGGCCCCACCCTGGGGCCCTGCCTTATGTCCACCCCAGTGGTGGAGGGCTGTGTGTCGGCATGGGCACAGTCTGAGAAATGGGTCTTAACCCCCACGGGTGCGCCTGTGAGCCGGGTAGTCCCAGGAGCTGACACACTATTCACAGAGTGTCAAGTGAACACCGATGTGGCTGAGGGAGAGATCAGCCAAGCTGATGCTGGGGATCGTGCCTCCCTGCAAGCCACCATGATGGCGAAGGATGGTGCCACGCGGGTGCCATGCCTCATGGCTGCCAAAATGGCGACCAGCTGTGTGCCAGCATGGCCACAGGAAAAGGAGCGGGTCCCAACCCCCGCTGCAATTCCTGGTGCCCCCCGATCCAGTAACCCAAGTCTGGGGCAACGTTCCCTAGCTACAGAGAAGATAACCGGTGAGCTGCTGTCCCCTGAACTCAAGCAGCCAGCACCCGTGCAGCAGCTACAGGAAAATACACAGTCAGCGATCCCTGCAGACCCTGCCAGTGACACAGCTATGGAGCTTCTAGATGAGCAGCAGTCTACAGCCATCAGGCAGGAGGACCAACGGGTCCACAAAGATTTGTTTTTGCATCCAGGGGTCCCAGGGAACCGATCAAGTCATATCCAATGGATGCAACTCTTTGTATAACTGTTGGGCCAGTGATTATGTGTAGGAAAATATACTATGCAACCACAGTAATTCATGACTTTTTTTTGGATGCGATTTGAATGCGATTGTAAATTAAAGCATCCACAGAGCGATCGGCCTGGGGGTCCCCTGCAACAAGGTACTTCCTGGGCAGCCTGATAGGGTCTGGCCCAGGCACCAGTTCCCAGGGACAGGGAGACCGGTGATGGTACATATAGAGGATGCTCTTGTGACCGCAGTCACAGAGAGCCACAGTTGGGCAGTTGCCCAGGCAGAGGTGCAGTCGTCACCGATGCCCACCAAATTTGTTTATGCTCCCCAGCTTTTGGAGCCCAACCCCCAGATGATCGCTCCCCAACATTTGGAGCTCACACACATGGAGGACCTCGAAGGGACCAGGCAGGTAAGTCAGACCATGCCCGACCAGTGTCCCCATGTGTATAATGTTCCCCACTGTGACATTTTTTCTGACTGTGTGACAGACAGGGAACTACCGGAGCTCAGTGAGTGGTACCAAGAGATGGTGCAGGTAGATGCTGATTTGCCTTCGGACCATAGTAGGCATTTTGCCTGGGTACCAGTCCCTGGGTCTCCTGCTAGTTCAGCGACAGCAAGGGGCCAGTTAGTGGTTCCTTAGAGGTTTAGGGCAGGCTCCGTGGAGCAAGGGGAGACAGCTCCCCATGCTCGCAGCTCCCCTCTGGGAGTGGAAGCGAGAGGCATTAGGGAGACCGAGGGTCCCTGCTATGGGTGAGCCAAGCAGGGCCCAGTGTACTGATCGCCCGGTAGACCCCGGGGGTCAGCAGCCCCTCCATAAGACTGAGTACAGTGTCTTGATGGAGAGGGAACAGATAGAGAGGGAGGTCAGGGACATACAAGGGTACTATAGGGATTTAGTGACCCACTACAGTGTTCTAACTGACTCCCGGACTAAGGTGACTGACCAGAGGGCAGTGGTGCTGGCAGACTGGTTCCCAGATAGTGGACCAACATTTCGATGTCTGCAGCGGATCCTTGCCCTGTTGAACTTGGACTATGGAGGCAAGGGGTCCAACCATGCTGGAGGACTTAACCAGCCAGATGGACTCCGTTTCTTCCCGGCAACCTCAATTTTTTCAGGCTCAGCAAGCCACCTGATGATGGTGACTGTCCTGGCGCCTTCATAATTGAGGGGGGAGGTGTCGCGGTCAGCGTAGCCGGCCTTCATTAATAAAGGTGGAGCCCGGCTGGCTGCCCCTGAAACCATATGGTATGGGCTGAGAGTGTCAGCTCTTGGCTCTAAATGTTGGTTCTCTGTGTTTTAAAACTGCAATGCATTGTGTTTGTCCTGTGATTTAAACCCAGGTTGGTGACAAAAGGCAGTTTTAATTAGCATGTGAATTACATGTGGATTAGCATTTCAATGCCCCAACTCAGATAGGGATTCCAAGTCCCAAATCTCCCCAATTTATTTCCCTTATAAGTATAAAGTCCCCCAAAGTATATTCTGTAAGGAAGTGTACTTTATATTGTGTTTTAATGTTTACTATAAGGTTCTATACAGAAAGCACAGGCATATGGAAGATGCTAGCTAGTTTGCATAGATTCCATAGTTCAGAGAGGAGAGGAATGGCAGAGGGGGGGAAACCATTTGGTGAGCAGGATGTTCAGATTAGGGTGTCTTTGGTTTACTAGACACCGCAGAGCCAGGGAAAAAACGGCCCTGGATGTCAAAACTGATAAGCAAGGTTTCTATTGGCAAGTTTTGAATTTATCCCTACAATCAGAGAATGCGTAATTTCAATTCCTGCTTTAATTGGCTATTACACTCCTCAATGATTTAGATAGGAATTCAGCCTATATAAGAGCGTGCAGTAAAAGCAGCTCTCTCTCTTTTTCCTGTTGGAGATCTGAAGACAAGCAGCTGCTGGCGGGCCTCTCAAAAGATGCTTCTGTGAAAGAGCTATTCACACATGGAAGCATGGGGAGGCCTAGCCAGCAGGCTGGATTTCGGTCCAGGAGCCCAGAACCAAGGTCCTATCAAGGTAAGCGTTTGCTGAACAGGCGCCTTGCAACTAGGAAAGGGTAGATCTCATCCCCAGACCCCAGTAAGTGTGTATATTCTCTGTTTCTTGTATTTTTGTGTGTTTCCGAGGTCTTGTCGAATAAACCGCAATTTATTTTACTGTCTGTTTTGCCTTGTGACTGATCCCTTAAATATAAATGTGTATGTGGCCTGCGCTCCCGTCACAGGTACCGTACTTGCCAACTCCAGCGTAGAAAGGTAAAGTCCGTAAGCCAATGGTCGTGGGATTGAAAGAGCAGCATAGTAGAGTGTCCGTAAGCCTGGGTCGTGGAGTGGAGAGAGCAGCGTAGTAGAGTTTTCTTAAGCCGTGTCCAAGGGATACAGAAGTCTGCAGGGTAGTAATGTCCAAAGCTAAATCCAAGGGTTCCAGAGAGCAGCGTAGTAAAAGTCCAAAGCCAAAAGGTCGAAATCCAGGGAGGTCAGCAGTATATCCATGAACAGGAATAGGAACAGAAAGACAAAAGGGGCCAGGCAAAAGCAGACAGCACCAAGGTACAGAAGCTATGCAGAGGAAGGAGGTAATGGTGAGGGGAGACTAAATAGGGGGCTGGGGAAGGAGAG
>NC_134483.1:117603786-117633786 GCF_040206685.1 Ascaphus truei | reverse complement strand
TGGGTAAAAAAAGTGACAAAAACCCTCCACAGAGAAGCATATAGCAAATGGAAATATTCCTGTATGCTCATTTGCATGTCTTAGACAGGTCTGCAACCCTGCCTTTCACCATTCTTTCACCTTCTCATTGCTTCATTGCATAGCCAGTTAACCAACCCCACACTGATGAGACTGATTAAGGTCGAAACGGCTGTCTGTGGGTGGGTTTTCTGGCTATGCATCTTAACCCTGGCTGTGCTTAAAGCTGTGACCATGCAGCAAGCTTAAGCCTATAGGGAACCACGTTAAAAATGGTTTTGAAGCAAAAGGTGACACTGTGTGTCCATTTGCATGTCATTTCCCAGAATCCCTCGCTGCAGTGGAAGTGCTGTGTGCTGGGTGATAATGGTGAAAGGCGGGGTTGCAGACCTTTCTAAGACATGCAAATGAGCATACAGGAATATTTCAATTTGCTATATGCTTTGGTGTGGAGGTTTTTGTCACTTTTTTTACCCACCATAACTTAACTAAGTATGGTAAACCCCACCCTCATTGCTTCATTACATAGTCAGTTAACCAACCCCACACTGATCAGACCCATTAAGGTTGAAACGGCTGTCTGTGGGTGGGTTTTCTGGCTATGCATCTTAACCCTGGCTGTGCTCAAAGCTGTGACCATGCAGCAAGCTTAAGCCTATAGGGAACCATGTTAAAAATGGTTTTGAAGCTAAAGGTGACACTGTGTGTCCATTTGCATGTCATTTCCCAGAATCCCTTGCTGCAGTGGAAGTGCTGTGTGTTGGGTGATAGTGGTGAAAGGCGGGGTTGCAGACCTGTCTAAGACATGCAAATGAGCATACAGGAATATTTCCATTTGATATATATATATATATATATATATATATGTTTTAATTAATCTGCTCTAAAACTATAGCCAATGCATACAGTAATATACTTCTTATTATAATTACTTCCTACCTCAGTAAAATTAAATATATTCCTCTATATTAATCCTATGTGAAGGGAACACCAGTCAGGCCACGTTTTGGGAATAACCAACTACACACACATTCACATATAATATAAATGAATACATGTGTGCTTGGTAATTCATTGGTTGCCGCTTAAACTGGTCTGACGGAGGTACCCTGAGGAAAGATTAATAAACACTACATTAGAGGAATTCTATTCCCATGATGAGAAAGAGCTGAGAGCACAATACACTCCCTGTTGCTCTTACTGCTTTAAGAGCCAGAAAATGTTCCATCACATTTTTACCCCAGAAGTGGTTGTATGCATTTCCTTGAAACGTTAAAGACATTTGCTGGATCAGTATTTCTCAGCCCTTAGCTCCCAGGAAACCCCATCAAGACCAGATTTTAAGAATAACCTTTACATTATCAAGCACACGTTTGCACATATCTTACACAGTATGTCAATGTGTAATTGGTTGGTTAAGGCTAAAACATATGACCTGGCTGGAGTGCTCTAATGAGAGGAATGAGAAAAAATGTGCTAGATAAATAAGTTCCATTACCCCTTTAATAATGAGATAATGTGCATTATTCCTTCTTGTGTGCCCTGGATGAAGCAAACATGACTGCCCCCTGATGTTGGGAATGGAAGAGGAAGATCTCCATTTCTGTTCTTATCAAGGCCATCGCTCAATATGTGCTAGAGATGGACAAAAAGGTAATGATGGGAAAACTCTACTAGGGTTCCATGCCATGTGATGTTACTCCATGTCATTAGGTACTCAAATGGTTACATTTGTCAAAGTGCGTAGATCAAATATTACCTTTACACATACAGTACGCACATGTGGTTAAAAGTAGGGGAAATTGAATAAAATTATATTGCTTCCTTCACAAATAAGTAACATAGCTGTTAAAATGCAGTTAAACACTTACTGTATCTAGTGTTTTCTTCAAAACTAGAAGGGATGGATCTCTTAGAAAAGAAAGCTTAAAGAATAAAAGAAAGAGATATAGGTGAATTATACAAATGCTCTTTTGCAAGAGAATGGAGTGTGTCTCACTGTGCGAAAAGGAATGGTGATGGTTATCCCGTTTTATATAAACAGCACCCCATCCCTCCCTAGCCAGAATCAATCAATTAAACGAGAGCGTGCTCAGAACTTCCTAGTATAGTGTTTATTGACATAAAAGAATGATTCGAGTTCCACTCACAAACAGATCAAACGCTTAGGCGTGGCACAATTGAGTGCTGCTAATCTTGTGGCTCTCTGCGGCTCTTTCACCCTCGCGTCCTTCTGCTCCCGATGTGACGTGTTAATATCAGAGGGAAGCAGGCAGTCCTTGTGGTTCGTAAGCCTCCAGCTAGCAAGTACGCAAGGCACAGCAATGGACTACCCCTATGCATTTGACAGTGACAGCTGCTTTGCCAGGGGAGGTGCTTGATTTCTGCAAGGCTCCTACATTTAAAGGTCCCTGTTGCCATAGCAACCACCCTTTGACATCCCATAAAAATGTTTTGACTTTATTGATTTCTAATAAATATTTTCAATAGATGGCCAATAGTTAAAAAAAAAACATTAAAGCTTCAGATAAAATATGAAATAGATTTTTTTTAAAGAATAGACGCAAAAAAGTAATATCCATCTTTTTCTCAATAAAGTAAATAAACCAAAATTTCAAAGTCATAACCAGTTATTCTTAATATAACCTATAAAAAGACCTTAACAATGGGGGACAGTACAAAACAGCCCATTAATAACCACCATACAAATAAATACAATGAAAGGTGGAGACAACATTATAAGGATACCACCTAAAAAATATAAGCCTTAAATGAAGCAGAAAATGAAGGAAAACTAATGAATAAATAGATCATCTAAATCTGTAAAAACATGTGGGATATGGGGTATGAAAACATAATTGTAATTCTATACTAGCAGTTCCATAATAACAATGATGATATACTGTACAGGAATATAATTCCTATAAAAGAAGTAATATCTATTTCTCCATTAAATCCCTTGGTACCAACGTTTGTAAGGTGTGGATTCAGCAGGCATCTCTTTTACATTATTCTGAACCTATTGCCACCTCTACAGTGAGAACCTATAGTGTACGTTCAATTCCTTAAAGGCTAATCTCTTGTGGATTTTGCGTGTAGACCAAAGCAAAGTGTTTTGACACCCCATGTGTTAGCATTCTGTACCTTTTAAAATGTTGTACCTATGTTATGGAAATGTTTTTGCCTAAGTGGATGCTTCGTTCTACCAATACCCTGATTGTATTTGATCTGTAGTATGTTTAACCCACACAAACCTCTGTAACCCCTGTTATTCAAGAGTTACCCCCATCCTGACTGTATTTGATCTGTGTTACAGTATGTTAGATAAGCAAACCTGATTTGTTAATTGTGTGCTGTTAATTGACCAGCTTCTAACAGGCAGATTTATTGGGGGGAGGTCATGTGACTGTTTAGATTTATACATTTGAAAGCAGTTAAGGGAAACATTGCAGGTTTTAGCATTGCATCTTAAGAGTGTTGCATTAAAGTGACAATGTTTAAGTGAATATGTAGTTACTGTAGACTGCAGTTCGACTGGAGACTGGATCCTACTGCAAACTCTTCTACACAACACAGCAAAAGGTGAGCTCAGACAACACTATTATCCCATGATAGCATGCACATTTAACCCCCTGTACACTTTATTTACTGCAACCTCTCCCAACACTTGTCTGCACACAACTGCCACTCCAATCCCCCCAAAACCCTCTGCAATCCCTGAACAGACCCTAGCATTGCAAATTCAGCACACTTTCAGTGGCGAGTAATAGGCACAAACCCGCTGTCTACTCAATGCACACACTAACTTTGCTTTCAACAGCTTCATGTAATGTTACCTACCTTTGTGATAATGAAAAATACACAGCGCACAACTCTCATAGTGTAAGACAGTAATTATATTGTTACAAACAAGTGAGGTAATATATGCATGTACAAGATAACGCAGTTAGAAAAGCAGGGCATGTTTGGGGTACATGTTACCACTCATGTACTCGCTCCATGGATAGTCTCCTTGGTCATCAGCCTCCGGTCCAAAAGCACTGTGTTCCTCGGTCCAGGAATCACCAGTCCAGAGAATCCCCTACTGGCCACGGGTCCACTCGAGCATCCCACGATCCCGGTACACAACTGAACCAAATCCTCCCCTTCGTATCAGCTCTATGGCTCACTTAGCCCAAGTTTCAAGTCGCAGCTCCAGTAATTCAAAGCTGAGCTCCTGACGTCACTGGAGGTGTGTCCAAACGAACGACTCTCCAGCACAGGAGTAGAATGTATACCGCGAACAGCTGATCAGAGCACTGTCCCACTGAACGTGGGAAGTTTGAGTGGACCCATGGCCAGCGGAGGATTTTCTGGACTGGTGATTCCTGGACCAAGGGACGCAGTGCTTCTGGACCGGAGGCTGATGACCAAGGAGGCTATCCACAGAGCGAGTACACGAGTGGTAACATGTACCCCAAACATGCCCTGATTTTCTGAGTTATCTTGTACGTGCATATATTACCTCACTTGTTTGTAACAATATAATTACTGTCTTACACTATGAGAGTTGTGCTCTGTCTTTTTCATGTCTATTCATGTGGTGCTGAGCCATCAACTTTGACAAGTAGCAGACTCTCATCACTACTGAAAATTTTTGTATGTATTTTTTGAAACATACTATCACTTACTATCACAATATTATTTCAATATTGTATCTTTGCCTTCAATTTAGGGTGCACTTTATTTAAGATACAGTAGGTATTTATTTAACGCCTAATCTAGAAATCACTTTAATATAAATATATCACATTTTCACAACATTTTAAAATTTGGTCCGCAGTTTCTCTCATCTTTCTATATCTTTGTGATAATTAACCTTCTACTTATCTCAACTCTGTTCTTTATTATGACCTCATGGAAATTTTACTCTCTCTATCCCATACAAACTTCTACAGTACCTCCTGGCCCACACCCAATATCATCATACACCCTGGATTACTCAAAAGCCTTGCATTATATACTGAATGTTGGTGGAGAATTCTGAAAACCAACACACCAGCCACCGCCCATTCTAATGGCAAACATCACAAATTTACAACTTGCAAACAACTACTCAAATTTCTATTTATACTTCTACTCTCTTTAGCAGGCGATATTGAACTTAAGTAGGGATGAATCTCCGGGAAGCGCAGGGATATGTGAAAACAAAAATGTATATAGATAGTGCAATATTGCTGTGACAAATTAAATAAATTGGCTGATCTAATGCAGATGTACTCACAAGTGTGAGAAGGTTAAAGGCACGTAAAGGTATCTTTCCCAGAGTATGGATGTCACACTGTATTCAGGAAATCAATCTCAGCCCCATATAGAATCCAAGAGACCTTAGAAAAGAAGACTGGACATAGCGCAGACTGTATACCAAGAATTTATTAAAGGTAAGTGAAAGGTATTACACTCACATGATTTCAAAAGTTTAAAAGCATTTCGATCACACGCAGTGGATCTCAGCAGCCGGATAGATGGTGTATCTGGTTCCCCTCCTTCCGTGGCGTGCGTGTCACTGGTTTGCGTTCCAACTGCACAGGAAGTGATGTCATCGGCTTCCAGGGGTTCCGGCCAGTAGTACAAACGTCACTCTACGCGTTTCATCTCATCGATTTCATCAGGAGTCGTTGATGAAATCGATGAGATGAAACGCGTAGAGTGACGTCTGTACTACTGGCCGGAACCCCTGGAAGCCGATGACATCACTTCCTGTGCAGTTGGAACGCAAACCAGTGACACGCACGCCACGGAAGGAGGGGAACCAGATACACCATCTATCCGGCTGCTGAGATCCACTGTGTGTGATCGAAATGCTTTTAAACTTTTGAAATCATGTGAGTGTAATACCTTTCACTTACCTTTTATAAATTCTTGGTATACAGTCTGCGCTATGTCCAGTCTTCTTTTCTAAGGTCTCTTGGATTCTATATGGGGCTGAGATTGATTTCCTGAATACAGTGTGACATCCATACTCTGGGAAAGATACCTTTACGTGCCTTTAACCTTCTCACACTTGTGAGTACATCTGCATTAGATCAGCCAATGTATTTAATTTGTCACAGCAATATTGCACTATCTACATACATTTTTGTTTTCACATATCCCTGCGCTTCCCGGAGATTCATCCCTACTTCTCAACACGAGGACTGACAGAGCAATCCTCACCAGGTCATAGCAGCACCTGTTTTATGTGTTTGCATAAGTATCACCTTTTGATTATTATTATCACTACGATTATATGTATAGCTAGCATTTTTATATAGAGCGCCACTATTAGATAAGTTTCCTTTTTCACAGATATTGAACTTAACCCAGGTCCCCTCTTTTCAACTATGTCCCATACCCCTGACAATATCCCTTTCAAATTCCAAAAGGGATTATCTGTTGCCCATATAAATTTCCATAGTCTGTTGCCCAAACTGGATGAATTAAGGGCATGGTGCCTTATACATAAGCCCAAAGCCATCGTTCTCACAGAATCATGGCCAATTCCTAAAACCCTTGATTCAAATATTGCCATTTAGGGATACTCCAGTTCCAGGAAAGATAGGTCAAAGAGAGGAGAAGGGGTGTTATTTTATATTGAAGACGCCTAACAATTTACGCTGCTAAATTGCCTCCCAAGCCCACCCTCTTTTGAAATCCTAGTTGTCAAAATTTGCCTCTGCTTTTCTAAGCCTGTTCCTATTGCTGGCATCTACTGCCCCACTACAATCCCTGACTGATATCACCCAGTTTTTTTACTCAATGTCCTCTCTGAATGAGAAGAGTGAGCTGTTAGTTTTTTGGGATTTCAACTACAATTGGCTTGACCTTAAAATCAACAAAAACAGGTACAACTCAAGTCACGTAACCTAACCCAACTAATTTACCAACCCACATGGACAAACATGAAATCTCCCAACCATTGCTTGCTAGACTGGATTCTCTCCTTTAGTCCCAACAGAATCCAATCCTCTGGTATCCTACCTCACATTTTCAGTGACCATGCAATAGTGTTATGTGTAAGGTAAATTAGGCCACCCCAATCAAGCCCTCAAGTTCTACTCACTAGAATATTTAGAAACTTTAACCCACAACAGTTTTTGGCTGATCTTACCAACTGCCCTTGGTACAGAATTGACTTAATACCTGACCTCGATTCTGCGCTTGATAATTTCCAATCAGAGTTCTTAAATCTCTGTGATACCCATGCTCCACTACGCAGAATAAGAGTATGGTTGATTACAACCAACCTTATAGCGCTTTACCATTTTAGGGATTCCTTGTGGAAAAGCTACAAAGTAACTGGCACTACGCATGAACTTAATAACTACAGATGCCTGCTGAATATATACAGAAGGCAAACAAAACACGCAAAAGCCCAATATTACTCTGACAATCTTCTCCAGAATATATCAAATCGAGCAAATTTCCGGAAAGTCAACAATATATTCCAGCCTTCTAGTCATCAACAACCATGTAATATCACTAAAAATGATATTACTTCGACAAATTCCACTGACATTGCAAATGCATTCAATGAATACTTTGTGGGGTGTGCTACTAATTATTAGCAAAACCCAACCTGAACTACAAACATGAGGCTCAAACTGGAAGTACCCCTAATGCCCCACCCTCTCCCTACACTGCCCACAATTTTCAATTTGTCCCAGTATCTGAAGAGGAGATCACACAAGCGCTCCTCAAATTAAAACTAAGCAGCCACTGTGGACCTAACCTACTGCAATCTAAGTTCTTATGACTTGGTGCCCCAGTCATTGCCAAACCGCTTGCCTCCCTAATCAACTCTATTCTGTCTGCAGGCCATAGTCCTAAGATCTGGAAAACTTCCAGAGTTGTCCCAATCTTCAAAAGCGGGGACAAAAATACTGTCTAAAACTACAGGCAATGTCTCTTCTCCCAATTCTATCCAAAGTCATGGAAAAAATATGTTCACTCCCAATTAAGCGATTACTATACCAAGACAAATTTTTCTAGCCAATTCCAATATGGAGTTTGCCCTAGACACTCCACAGTAATTACCCTCCTAAAAGTTTTCAATGAGATCTAGTCTGGAATGGAACTGGGACAACTTACTGGTGCAATATTCCTAGATTTTTCAAAGGCTTTTGATATTGTTGATCATGTTATCTTGCTAAACAAATTTCAGTGGTCTGGAATAGGGAACCATGCTTTAAACTGGTTGCACTCATACCTATCAGGTAGATCCCAACATGTGTCTGTCTCGCGCACTAACTCCAACCACTTGGATATCACCTGTGGTGTCCCGCAAGGCTTTGTTCTGGGGCCCCTACTCTTCTCAGTCTTCATCAATGATCTTCCTACAGCTTGTAAGGGAGCTTCAATACACATGTATGCAGATGACACAATCTTATATGTTCACAGCCCTAGCCTCTCTTATCTTGAACACGTACTTCCATCTGATTTTTTGAAAAACTGACAAGACTGTAACAATGGTATTTGGGAACAAGGCTACATTTCTAAAGCTACCAATGATGGAGCTTCAGATCAGAACCAGCTTTAATACCATCCTAGCTCCTGTTACTAGTTTTACATACCTGGGCATATGGTTTGACTCCCATTTAACATTTGGGTTGCACATTGATACCCTGACATCCAAAACCTATGCCAAACTAGGTGTACTTTATAGGAAGAAATTCTCCCTAAGTCCACTGGTTAGAAAGCGTTAGAAAGCGTATCGCACAGCAGATGCTAATGTCAATTATAGACTATGGGGCATAATATTTTTTTGTACAGCACCCCAAACTCACCTTAGCAAATTAGACACCCTCTACAATCCAATATGCCGCTTTATCCTCCAATGTAACTACAGCACACATAACTGCGAAATGCTCAAAGAACTAGATTGGTCATCACTTGAGTCTTGGTGCAAAGTTCATCTTTCCTGTCTTTCCTACAAATACTTTCTGGGCAAGCTACCCGCCTACCTGAACAAGCTCTTCACACCTTCCACACGCAGCACTTATAATCTGAGATCTGACTCCAAATGATTGTTTGCTGTCCCAAGGACCAACAAAGTATCCGGCCGCTCCTCCTTCTCTAACCATGCACCCCACACCTGAAACAGTCTAACCGAGACTCTCAAAGCCGCAAACCAGTCAAAATTCTTTCAAAACGAAAACTGTCTCACATTTTAATCTGGTCTGTAACTGTTTAATACACCTAAAAGATAAAATATGTTAAACTGGTCATGCAATGTCTTAATACATAATGTATAAGCCTATTCACTTAATGTAACCATGTATTTGTAACCACATATTTGTCATCATAACACTGTGCCCAGGACATACTTGAAAATGAGAGGTAATTCTCAATGTATTACTTCCTGATAAAACATTTTATACATAAATGTATTGTAATGGGCAATTATATTACAAAAGATACATTACAAAGGCAATATAACAATTACTAAAATCCCTAATATTATAACTGTTACCAGTACTTGTGGAATGAAGACTTACTTGCATCTACTCCAAAATTGCATGTTGTACAAACACCACCACACTTAAAAATAAAACTTGTGGTTTTCCAGGTAACCAATTGCTATTAAGATTAATCTGAGCATCTCTTAAAACAGATAGGTGCACATTCAGTAAATTTACTGAATACGCTCCAAAGAGCTAGTATACATTTCAGATTCCTTGTATGCCTAAAAACGACATCTGGTTCATTTGGTAACATTTGATTTAAAATATCATCACATTTTAAAATCCCTTTGATCTGGTTGGCAGCCTGCTGGTAATGAGTAGTAAGAAGTACTTTGCGATTGTCTGAATTCTTAATATCTTTCTTTGGTCTTCCATTATCAAAAATAAGGGACCCATTTGAATTTAAAGCTGTATCATAGGCTTGCTCTTTAGTACATGGCTTATACACTATCTAAAAAATAATAATTCTTAAGGTGGCATGATTTTTGTTTGAAATCTGTAACATGTAAACAGTTCCTCTGTAGTCAATGGAATGTTTTTTTTTTTTTTTTAAGTCCAAACATGATGTTCACTGGTTGCTCTAAAATATTTATTAGTCTAATTCTTTATAATTTGTCTTTGTATTAATTTGTATTCTCATACCACTTATATGTACATTTTAAATGAAATGAATTATTAGACAAAGAAAAACGGGAATGGATCCCAGTTTTCGGGGCTCGGAGGATTATTGAACAATGTTATATAAAGTTCAGATATGTATAATCATTAGAAATGTAGTAGAGCTCTGATTAAGGCTGAGTGAGACTCATAAGACCAGTGCATACATCCCCTATGCGGAAGATATGATAGTCCCTGTGATAAAGACTGACCACTGAAAATGAATCATGGTCTGTCTACAATAGCACTGGAACAAACATCCTGGAGTTAGCACATATAATGATGGTCAAACACTTGTCAATGAAAAAGTGGGAGTACTCACATAGAATGCAGCTCATCCGGATGCGTGCCTCACGCCAGTATTGATCAAAGAGAACGGTCCCACCAGCTATTCTGTTAAAAAGCTTTAATTCCATGGTGAGTGAGGGGTACAGAAGGCACTCTGACGCGTTTCGGGATGTTATCCCTTTGTCCAAGAGTATGCTCGTGTCTCTCCGTCCTCCCGGTCTTATACACGATCACCCGCCCCCAACAGTGATGTCACGCAGGAGGAATTGGCACGAAAACATCCATGGATGAATCTAGTTGGATGGGGATATCAACCAATAGACCGCCAGGAGAGGTACCTGCCTCCTGTCAGTGCGGGGGATCGTGAAACCAAGGCAGGAGTCGGACAGAGAAAACATATTTCCAAAAAAAAGTGACACATTAGTGAAAAAACAAAAAATAGAATGAAATGGTTAAAAACACGAACTAAATCCTATTATAACAATGGAAGGAAGTATGTATCTATTAGTTGAAAGATATAAATCTAGATGATGACAAATGAGCATATGTAAATGGAATAGATATAATAAGTAAAAAAAGTAAAAAAAAGTAAAAGAAGGGTATATAAAGTACAATAAGCACACCCTATAACATATTTTCTTAACAATCAATATCTCCATTTGTATAAGGCTTTATGTCTCATAAATACAAATAGACGATAAAAAATGAATAAAAGAAAACGAGTAAACAAATCAACCAATCTATGAATGAAGAGTGCTGATGAAAGGAAAGGAATAGGGGAAGGGGAAGGGGGGGGGGAGAGGAGGGATGGGGAAGCAGGGGAGGAGGGGGGGGGGTGATGATGAGAAGAAGAAAGAAAGAAAAGAAAAATGGAAATGAAAGGAAAGAAAAAAGAAAGGAAAAAAGAAGAAAGAAGAAGAAAGCGGAAAATAAATAAATGATCAAAGAACAAAAACAGTATTAAAGCATGTCATATATAAACAGATGCAATTGATGAATAACCAATAATCTTCATAAGATCATACTATGATCATTCACCCAGTAGCCCAAGCACGCTGCCTAGGGGTCACACTCGACTCCTCTCTCACATTCGCCCCTCACATTCAAAACATTTCTAAAACCTGTCACTTTTTCCTCCGCAATATAACTAAGATACGCCCTTTCCTCTGTTGCTCGACTGCTAAAACTCTGACTCAGGCCCTCATTCTCTCCCGTCTTGATTACTGTAACCTAATGCTGTCCGGCCTTCCTGCCTCTCACCTGTCCCCCCTACAATCTATCGTCATCGCTGCTGCCAGAATCACTCTACTCTTTCCTAGATCTGTCTCAGCATCTCCCCTCATGAAATCCCTCTCCTGGCTTCCGATCAAATCCCCCATCTCCTACTCCATTCTTCTCCTCCCTTTTAAAGCTTTACACTCTTCTGCCCCTCCTTACATCTCAGCCCTAATTTCTCGTTATGCACCATCCAGACTCTTGCGTTCTTCTCAAGGATGTCTTCTTTCTACCCCCTGTGTATCTAAAGCCCTCTCCCACCTTAAACTTTTTTCACTGACTGTCCCACACCTCTGGAATGCCCTTCCCCTCAGTACCCGACTAGCACCCTCTCTATCCACCTTTAAGACCCACCTTAAGACACACTTGCTTAAAGAAGCATATGAATAGCACTGTGGATATTCTGAACACATGATACATAAAGCTTGGCCCCCTGCAGACACACTTACCAGAACTCCCTCCTACTGTCTCTGTGCATTCTCCCTACCTACCAATTAGACTGTAAGCTCCTCGGGGCAGGGACTCCTCTTAATTAATGTTACTTTTATGTCTAAAGCACTTATTCCCATGATCGGTTATTTATATTATCTGTTATTTATTTGATTAACACGTGTATTACTACTGTGAAGCGTTATGTACATTAATGGCGCAATATAAATAAAGACATACAATACAATACAATAAGAAATGTTTAAGTTCCCAGTCCAGATTCATGCCCCTGTGTACCAAGGTCCCAAGGGCATAAATCCAGTACATTTCTCTGCGGTTTAAGAGGGCTTCTCTGTCTCCTCCTCTGATGTTAATATGAATGTGTTCAATTGCACTGAATGTAAAGGTACTCAATGAACCCTGAGGACAATGCATGAAGTGGCGTGCCACTGGGAATCTCTCATCCTTGTTCTTAATACTTCTGACATGTTCGCTCACCCTCTCTCTGATAGTTCGGATAGTTCGCCCAACATATCCGCTACCTCAGGCACATCTCAATATATAAATCACGTACTTGGTGTTACAAGTCATGAAAGAGCGTAGTTTGTATTTCTGATGAGTATGAACATCTCTAACAAATTTAGTAGGAATTGCATATCTGCATACTCTGCAGTTACCAAAGCTAAAAAAAACCTATTGTTTTAATAGTGTTAGTGTCAATCTTAGAACAGAACAAACTGGATGAAATTTTGCTACCAATAGTCCTCGCCTTCCTGAAAACCATCTTGGGATTATGTTTCGTATAAGTATCTAAATTGCTGTCCAGTTTTAAAACATCCCAGTGTTTTTGCAGAATGGCTCTGATTTGTTGAGCTTGTTTACAGAATGTTGTGATTAACAGTGGTATGTCCTCTTTAAGCTTATTTTGGGAACTTAATTTATCCTTCATAGACCTGTCTTTCTTCATTTTAGTTTTATCCAATAGTTGTATTCTGTCTGTATGTAAAGCTTGTTCAAAAGCTGCCGTAATGTCTCCATCACTATAACCCCTATCTTTAAATCTAATTGATAATTGTTTAGCCTGAGATAGGAAGGCCTGATCAGTGGAGCAGACTCTTCTCAATCTCAAGAACTGTCCTCACGGGATGCCTCTTAAAAGGGGTCTAGGATGGGCACTGTTGGCTCTGAGCAGAGAGTTTCGGGAGTTCTCCTTCCTATATATATCGGTCTGAATCTTCAAATTAACATCAACATAAAGATGTAAATCTAGGTAGTCCATTTGGGTGTCATGAAATTTGTAAGTAAATTGTAAATATTCGTGTTCAGATATTCGAAAAATGCATGTAATGTTAGTATATCCCGACACCAAATTAAAATTAAATCATCTATATAACGTCGGTAGAAAACAATATAATCTCTAAAAGGATTTGTATCACCATAAATGTGTGTAGCTTCCCAGAAACCCATGAAGAGGTTAGCATATGAGGGTGCGAAAGATGTGCCCATAGCAGTGCCCTGTGTCTGTAAGTAATAATTTTTATCAAAAAGAAAATAATTGTGTTGCAATAAAAACATAACACAATCCAAAATAAAAGTGCTCTGTGCTAAGTGAATATTAGAGTGGTTAAGATAATAACTAATAGCTTTAGTGCCTAAGGTATGATCTATAATCGTGTATAAGGATGTCACATCAAGTGTGACCCATAGAAAAGACATGTGTCCATGTGATCTTTCGAATATCCGAGAGTAAGTCTGATGAGTCCCTCAAATATGAGGGAAGTGTCTTCACCATATTTTGCAGAAAATGATCCACGTACCTAGATAAACCATCTCCCAAAGATCCAATGCTCGAAATAATGGGTCTGCCAGGAGGGCAGACCAGAGACTTATGGATCTTTGGGAGATGGTGAAAAATAGGCACTGTGGGAAATGGATTAAAAAGAAACATGGACTCCTGTGGAGTGAGAACTCCCAACTCTCTGCCCATTTCAATCAGATCTCAAATCTCTGCAAGGTAAGGGCTGTTGGATCTTTGTCCAATTTACAGTAGGCTTGTGTGTTTTTAAGTTGTCTCAAAGCTTCTGTCAGATAAGTGTCAATATGCATGACCACTACTGCCCCTCCCTTGTCTGCATTTTTAATGATAATATCCCGTCTATTTTTCAGGGATTTAAGATGTACTCTTTCTTCTGTAGAAAAATTATCATGTAACGATGCAGAAAAGGAAAACCCTTTGCAAGAGTTTGGAGATCTTTTTCAACTAATCTCTCGAAGGTCTCTATATGTGCCCCTTTATTAAAAAGAGGACAAAAAACAGAATTATTTATGAAACTAGTATGTTTACTATCAGTCAAGAATGTGTATTGTTCATCAGCATTGATCGCTCGTGTCTCATCAAGTTCTTGTTCTATAAGTAGATCATTCATGTTCTGTATGACACTGAATTCTTTAAAGGATAACCTATCAGGCACTTCGTCAGCCGGAGAGGCTGGACCATCAATGCCCAGGCTAACCGGCGGAGGCGCCTGAAATTAGTTAGTGTCACCCCTGGAGAGAAATAACTTTTTGAGAGAAAGTTTTCTAGTATACTTCTGAAGATCTATGACGGTGCAGAAAAAGGTCAAAGTTATCACCCAATGCAAAATTAAGTCCCTTATTCAGCATCATCATTTCACCCTCAGTAACCTGTACCCCTGAAATATTCAAGACATTGTTAGTACAATTCAAAAGTCTCTCTTCCCTCTTGGCGCCCCTTCTTTTGAGCGAGCGCCTAGTCCTTTTTGATGTTTTTTTTAACTCTTTAGGCTTCTCAAATCGTAGGACATAGGGGCCTCTTGTGATGTTCTCATCTGTCGCGTCTCATATTCAGTGTGGTCTCGACTCTTATCTGTGTCATCATCCGTGGAAAAGGAAACCGTTGATTGACGAGCGTCATTGTCTGACAAGTCCGAAAGACTGGAAGTTTCAGGATACTTTTTCTGAATGGACCTCTTTGGTGTTGATTTTCTAGAGTGTTCCGTTCGTTGACTGGGTAAACTCCTCTCTGGATTATCTTGTCTATTTTGGGTTCTTTGTGGCCGTGGTTTCTGCCAGATATAGACCTGATTGCGTTCATAGTCCACACAGTCTCTGTCGAATTTCTTCTGCTTCTTAATCATAATTTCATCTTCTTTTTTCTCAACATCTTTGCTCAATTTGTCATCCATCTTTTCAAAATCATCCATATCTCTAAAGGTATGTAGATTCTGTTGCAAATCCTTAATGGTCTTCTTTACCACATTCCTCTCTTGTATTTTAGTTTTAATAATAAGATCCATCAATTTCATCGAACAGTTACCCAGTACTTTAATCCATTCCGATTCAAACCCTTTAGACGGGAAGCCGAATGAAGGCATCTTCTTAACTCGAAGACCTCTGGGTATCCTCTTTGAGATTACATAATTATCCAAGGTCGTAATGTCCCACCAGAGTCTGAGATTGGTCGTAAGTGCTTTCTCCAGTTTGGCAAAGTACATAGTCAGGTCAACATTATCTTCACAACCATTTAGTGTTGTACCTGTGAAGACATGTGCAGCTCTCCGTTTCCGTCCAGTAATATTTGCACATTTCTGTACATATGTGGTATTAACCGGATTTGCAGGAATCACTTCCTCAATAGCTTCTTCCATTATTAAGAAATCCCTCACAAAGCCCAAAAATTAAAAAATATACAAAAACAGTACACTGGCGACACGTTTTATTCTTTGTTGGCTAGTTCCGCAAGCCGGGAGATGTCCCGGCTTGCTAGCCAAATCCCCTCGGCGTGCCGCGCATCACCGATGCGCGGTCACGCTTCATCGGGTGCCTGCGCCCCATGCACGCGTGCCCAGGGCTCCCCGATGGAGCCCTGGTGTCCCGCGATATGGGGGATGGCGGTGGGGGGTTCAGGGGGGACCCGGCGGACCCGGAGAGGGGAGGGGGAAGCCCCGATCGGAGGACCGCTCCTCCGAGGCTTCGGCACGCGCACGGGACACCCCGGCGCGCGCCCGGTTACTGTCGCGGCCGAGACCAGGCAAAGGTAAGAATAAACTCGGCCGCGACAGTATGTCCAGATTGGTGTATGCTAGCCCCCGTATGTAGTAGAAAAATATCAATAGTCCAATAGATGAACGAGCTCCCGAAAGGAGTGTATAGATAAAGAAAAACGGGAATGGATCCCAGTATTCGGGGCTCAGAGGATTATTGAACAATGGTATATAAAATTCAGATATGTATAATCATTAGAAATGGAGTAGAGCTCTGATTAAGGCTGAGTGAGACTCACAAGACCAGTGCATACATCGCCTATGCGGAAGATATGATAGTCCCTGTGATAAAGACTGACAACTGAAAATAAATCATGGTCTGTCTACAATAGCACTGGAACAAACATTCTGGAGTTAGCACATATAATGATTGTCAAACACTTGTCAATGTAAAAGTGGGAGTACTCACATAGAATGCAGCTCATCCGGATGCGTGCCTCACGCCAGTATTGATCAAAGAGAACGGTCCGGGGATCCAATGCGGAGCACAGCTGAGTAGAAGAGACGGGGGCTAGACACCAGCTATTCTGTTAAAAAAACTTTTATTCCATGGTGAGTGAGGTGTACAGAAGGCACTCTGACGCGTTTCGGGATGGTATCCCTTTGTCCAAGAGTATGCTCGTGTCTCTCCGTCCTCCCGGTCTTATACACGATCACCCGCCCCCAACAGTGACGTCACACAGGAGGAATTGGCGCAAAAACCTCCATGGATGAATCGAATTGGATGGGGATATCAACCAATAGACCGCCAGGAGAGGTACCTGCCTCCTGTCAGTGCGGGGGATCGTGAAACCAAGGCAGGAGTCGAACAGAGAAATAACATTACCAAAAAAAAGTGACACATTAGTGAAAAAACAAAAAATAGAATGAAATGGTTAAAAACACGAACTAAATCCTATTATAACAATGGATGGAAGTATGTATCTATTAGTAGAAATATATATATTTCAGGGGTACAGCTTACTGAGGGTGAAATGACGATGCTGAATAAGGGACTTAATTTTGCATTGGGTGATAACTTTGACCTTTTCTGCACCGTCATAGATCTTCAGAAGTATACTAGAAAACTTTCTCTCAAAAAGTTCTTTCTCTCCAGGGGTGACACTAACACCAATTTCGGGCGTCCTACAGGACATGAATGATCTACTTATAGAACAGGAACTTGATGAGACACGAGCGATCAATGCTGATGAACAATACACATTCTTTACTGATAGTAAACATACTAGTTTCATAAATAAATCTGTTTTTTGTCCTCTTTTTAATAAAGGGGCACATATAGAGACCTTCGAGAGATTAGTTGAAAAAGATCTCCAAACTCTTGCAAAGGGGTTTTCCTTTTCTGCATTGTTACATGATAATTTTTCTTTAAAACCAAAGACAGAACATAAAACACAGACAGAGCTCAGTGCAAATCCAGTGAAACTCATACACGGTACAGTGCCTAAATATATATGTATAAATATCTATTAAATAAAATGGTCTTTTAGTTTAACATTTTTGGCCAAAATTGTTGTAAGCCCCTGAGCCACTGCACGGCAGACCACATTTCCAGGGGTCCCTAACACTAATATAAATTCTTAATAACCTGTGCAATACCAGGAAGAATTTAGGCACTGTACCGTGTATGAGTTTCACTGGATGTGCACTGAGCTCTGTTTGTGTTTTATGTTCTGTCTCTGGTTTTAAATATATATTGCCATGCTCAGTAGCACTCCTCTGTGACACTCCTATGCTTATATATATGTTGTGGTTATTTTGGGGGTTCAATAGGAGCTTGTTCGGTGTCCAGTATGATAATTTTTCTACAGAAGAAAGAGTACATCTTAAATCCCTGAAAAATAGACGGGATATTATCATTAAAAATGCAGACAAGGGAGGGGCAGTAGTGGTCATGCATATTGACACTTATCTGACAGAAGCTTTGAGACAACTTAATAACACACAAGCCTACTGTAAATTGGACAAAGATCCAACAGCCCCTTACCTTGCAGAGATTTGAGATCTGATTGAAATGGGCAGAGTTGGGAGTTCTCACTCCACAGGAGTCCATGTTTCTTTTTAATCTATTTCCCACAGTGCCTATTTTTCACCATCTCCCAAAGATCCATAAGTCTCTGGTCTGCCCTCCTGGCAGACCCATTATTTCGAGCATTGGATCTTTGGGAGATGGTTTATCTAGGTACGTGGATCATTTTCTGCAAAATATGGTGAAGACACTTCCCTCATATTTGAGGGACTCATCAGACTTACTCTCGGATATTCGAAAGATCACATGGACACACTCTTTTCTATGGGTCACACTTGATGTGACCTCCTTATACACGATTATAGATCATACCTTAGGCACTAAAGCTATTAGTTATTATCTTAACCACTCTAATATTCACTTAGCACAGGGCACTTTTATTTTGGATTGTGTTATGTTTCTATTGCAACACAATTATTTTCTTTTTGATAAAAATTATTAATTACAGACACAGGGCACTGCTATGGGCACATCTTTCGCACCCTCATATGCTAACCTCTTCATGGGTTTCTGGGAAGCTACACACATTTATGGTGATACAAATCCTTTTAGAGATTATATTGTTTTCTACCGACGTTATATAGATGATTTAATTTTAATTTGGTGTGGGGATATACTAACATTACATGCATTTTTCGAATATCTGAACACGAATTTATTTATTTATAAAATATTTTACCAGGAAGTAATACATAGAGAGTTACCTCTCGTTTTCAAGTATGTCCTGGGCACAGAGTAAAACAAATAATACATGGTTACAAGTACAGTTACATAAATGAACAGGGTATACATTATACACAAGACATCGCGTGCACAGTTAAAGAAAATATATATTATGAGCGTATGAAACAGTTACAGACCAGGTTAAAATGTGAGACAGCCTTAGATTTGAAAGAACCTAAACTGGTGGTGGATGTGAGAGGCTTTGGTAGGTTGTTCCAGTTTTGGGGTGCACGGTAGGAGAAGGAGGAACGTCCGGATACTTTGTTGAGCCTTGGGACCATGAACAGTCTTTTGGAGTCTGATCTCAGGTGATAAGTGCTGCAAGTGGTAGGGGTGAGGAGCTTGTTCAGGTAGCTGGGTAGCTTGCCCATGAAGAATTTAAAGGCAAGACAGGAAAGGTGAACTTTGCGCCTAGACTCTAGTGTTGACCAATCTAGTTCTTTGAGCATTTCGCAGTGATGTGGGTTGTAGTTGCATTGGAGAACAAAACGACAAATTGAATTGTAGAGGGTGTCAAGTTTGCTAAGGTGGGTTTGAGGTGCCGAGCCATATACTATGTCGCCATAGTCAATAATTGGATTAGCATCTGCTGTGCGATACGCTTTCTGACCAGGAGACTTAGGGAGGATTTGTTCCTGTAAAGTACCCCTACTTTGGCATAGGTCTTGGTTGTCAGGGTATCAATGTGCATCCCGAATGTTAAGTGGGAGTCAAACCATAAGCCCAGGTATTTAAAACTAGTGACAGGTGTTAGGGTGGTGTTAGCGTTGGTTCTAATCAGGAGCTCAGTCACTGGAAGCTTTACAAATTTAGTCTTGGTCCCAAATACCATTGTTACAGTCTTGTCAGTGTTTAAAAACAGTTTGTTTTGGGAAATCCAGTTTTCGAGTCTCAAAAAGTCAGACTGAAGTATGTGTTGAAGGTCAGAGAGGCTATGGCTGTGTTCATATAGGATTGTGTCATCTGCATACATGTGTATTGAGGCTTCCTTACAAGCTATGGGAAGATCATTAATGAACACTGAGAAGAGTAGGGGCCCCAGAACAGAGCCTTGCGGGACACCACAGGTGATATCCAGGGGATTGGAGTTAGAGCCTGAGATGGACACATGTTGGGATCTTCCTGATAGGTAGGACTGAAACCAGTTTAAAGCATGCTTCCCTATTCCAGAGCTCTGGAGTTTGTTAAGCAGGATAGCATGATCAACTGTGTCAAAAACCTTTGCAAAATCTAGGAATACTGCACCAGTGAGTTGTCCCTGTTCCATTCCACACTGGATTTCATTGCAAACGTTTAGCAGGGTAGTTACGGTGGAGTGTTTGGGACGAAAGCCAGATTGGAATTGGCTAGGGAAATTTGTCTTGGTATAGAAATCGTTTAATTGGGAGTGGACACATTTTTCAATGACTTTGGATAGAATTGGGAGAAGTGAGATTGGCCTGTAGTTTGAGACAGTGTTTTTGTCCCCACTTTTGAAGATTGGGACAACTCTGGCAGTTTTCCAGGTCTTAGGGATATGGCCTGCAGACAGGATAGAGTTGACTACGGACGCAATTGGTTTGGCAATGGCTGGGGCACCAAGTCGTAGGAACCTAGATTGTAGTAAGTTGGGTCCACATTGGCTGCTTAGTTTTATTTTGAGGAGCGCTTGTATAATCTCCTCTTCAGATACTGGGCCAAATTGAAAATTGTGGGCAGTGTTGGGAGGGGGTGGGACTGTAGGGGTACTCCCAGGATGAAATTCAGGTTTGTGGTTTGGGCTGCGTTTCGCTAATAAGTTAGTGGCACACCCCACAAAGTAATCATTGAATGCATTTGCAATGTCAGTGGGGTTTGTCAGAGTAATATCCCCCTTAGTGATATTACTTGGTTGTTGATGGTTAGGAGGCTGGAATATATTGTTGATAACCTTCCAGAAGTTAGCTGGGTTTGATGTATTTTGGTGGAGATTGTCAGAGTAATATTGTGCTTTTGCATGCCTTGTTTGCCTTGTGCACATGTTCCGCATGCATCTGTAGTGATTGAGATCCTTGGTAGTGCTAGTTACTTTGTAGCTTTTCCACCAGGCATCCCTGAACTGGTAGAGTGCTATAAGGTCAGGTGTAACCCATGGAAGGTGGGCCCACCCGTACCCTTATTTTGCGTAGTGGAGCATGGGTATCGCAGAGTTTTAAGAACTCAGATTGGAAATAGTCGAGCGCAGAATCAGGGTCGGGAATTAAATCGATTCTGTGCCATGGGCAGTTGGTAAGGTCATCCAGAAACTGTTGTGGGTTAAAGTTTTTAAATGTTCTAGTGAGGAGAACTTTAGGGCTTGAATGGGGCGGTTTAATTTTCCTTACACAGTACACTATTGCATGGTCACTGAAAATATCAGGAAGGATGCCAGAGGATTGGATTCTGCTGGGGTTTGAGGAGAGAATCCAGTCTAGCAAGGAATGGTTATGCGATTTCAGGTTTATCCGTGTGGGTTGGGAAATGAGTTGCGATAGGTTAAGTGACTTGAGTTGTATCTGGATTGTGTGGTTTTTAGGGTCAATCCAATTGAAGTTGAAATCCCCAAGAACTAGCAGCTCACTCTTCTCATTCAGAGAGGAAATGGAGCAAAGAAATTGGGTGATATCAGTCAGGGATTGTAGAGGGGCTTTAGGGGGGCGGTAGATGCCAGCAAGCAAGATGGGCTTAGAAAAGGGGAGGTAGATTTTGCCAACTAGAATTTCAAAAGAGGGTGGGCTTGGTGGGCAATTTAACAGTGTAAATTGTAATGTGTCTGCAATATAAAATAACACCCCTCCTCCTCTCTTTGACCTATCTCTCCTAAAAATGGAGTATCCCTGAATGGTGATATTTGCATCAGGGGTTTTATTTACATATTTACATTATATTTACAATTTAAAATTTACTTACAAATTTCATGACACCCAAATGGACTACCTAGATTTACATCTTTATGTTGATGTTAATTTGAAGATTCAGACCGATATATATAGGAAGGAGAACTCCCGAAACTCTCTGCTCAGAGCCAACAGTGCCCATCCTAGACCCCTTTTAAGAGGCATCCCGTGAGGACAGTTCTTGAGATTGAGAAGAGTCTGCTCCACTGATCAGGCCTTCCTATCTCAGGCTAAACAATTATCAATTAGATTTAAAGATAGGGGTTATAGTGATGGAGACATTACGGCGGCTTTTGAACAAGCTTTACATACAGACAGAATACAACTATTGGATAAAACTAAAATGAAGAAAGACAGGTCTATGAAGGATAAATTAAGTTCCCAAAATAAGCTTAAAGAGGACATACCACTGTTTATCACAACATTCTCTGAACAAGCTCAACAAATCAGAGCCATTCTGCAAAAACAGTGGGATGTTTTAAAACTGGACAGCAATTTAGATACTTATACGAAACATAATCCCAAGATGGTTTTCAGGAAGGCGAGAACTATTGGTAGCAAAATTTCATCCAGTTTGTTCTGTTCTAAGATTGACACTAACACTATTAAAACAATAGTTTTTTTTAGCTGTGGTAACTGCAGAGTATGCAGATATGCAATTCCTACTAAATTTGTTAGAGATGTTCATACTCATCAGAAATACAAAGTACGCTCTTTCATGACTTGTAACACCAAGTACGTGGTTTATATATTGAGATGTGCCTGAGGTAGCGGATATGTTGGGCGAACTATCCGAACTATCAGAGAGAGGGTGAGCGAACATGTCAGAAGTATTAAGAACAAGGATGAGAGATTCCCAGTGGCACGCCACTTCATGCATTGTCCTCTGGGCTCATTGAGTACCTTTACATTCAGTGCAATTGAACACATTCATATTAACATCAGAGGAGGAGACAGAGAAGCCCTCTTAAACCGCAGAGAAATGTACTGGATTTATGCCCTTGGGACCTTGGTACCCAGGGGCATGACTCTGGACTGGGAACTTAAACATTTCTTATTAAGATTATTGGTTATTCATCAATTGCATCTGTTTATATACAGTATGACATGCTTTAATACTGTTTTTGTTCTTTGATCATTTGTTTCTTTTCCGCTTTCTTCTTCTTCTCCTTTCTTTTTTTTCCCTTTTCCTTTCTTTTTTCTTTCCTTTCATTTCCATTTTCATTTTTCTTTTCTTTCTTCTTCTCATCATCACCTCCCTCCCCCCTCCTCTCCCCCCTCCCCCTTCCCCTATTCCTTTCCTTTCATCAGCACTCTTCATTCATAGATTGGTTGATTTGTTTACTCGTTTTCTTTTATTCATTTTTTATCGTCTATTTGTATTTATGAGACATGAAGCCTTATACAAATGGAGATATTGAGTGTTTAGAAAATATCTTATAAAGTGTGCTTATTGTACATTATATACCCTTCTTTTACTTTTTTTTACTTTTTTTACTTAATATATCTATTCCATTTACATATGCTAATTTGTCATCATCTAGATTGATATCTTTCTACTAATAGATACATACTTCCATCCATTGTTATAATAGGATTTAGTTCGTGTTTTTAACCATTTCATTCTATTTTTTGTTTTTTCACTAATGTGTCACTTTTTTTTGGTAATGTTATTTCTCTGTCCGACTCCTGCCTTGGTTTCACGATCCCCCGCACTGACAGGAGGCAGGTACCTCTCCTCCGGTCTATTGGTTGATATCCCCATCCAATTAGATTCATCCATGGATGTTTTCGCGCCAATTCCTCCTGCGTGACATTACTGTTGGGGGCGGGAGATCGTGTATAAGACCGGGAGGACGGAGAGACACGAGCATACTCTTGGACAAAGGGATACCATCCCGAAACGCGTCAGAGTGCCTTCTGTACCCCTCACTCACCATGGAATAAAAGCTTTTTAACAGAATAGCTGGTGCTCTGCCCCATCTCTTCTACTCAGCTGTGCTCCACATTGGATCCCCGGACCGTTCTCTTTGAAATGAATTATTATGAAAACTGAAGAAAAAAATAGTTCAACGGGATATCACCTACCCATATTAAAATGATATAATGTATAAAACTTTATACAGTACTATTATTTCCTTAATTAAAAACAGATTGGAATTCCATAGATTATAAAAAATTCTCCCAAAACTCTATAAAAAGGTTGCATAACTGGGGGGCACATTTCGTGCCCATGGCTGTGTCCCCTAGACCAGCGGTGCACAAACTGGGGGGCGCGCACCGTTGGGGGGCACAAGATTATTTAGGGGGGGCGCAGGCAGCGTGTGGGGAAACCTGGGGGCGGGCAGAGCTGTGCACGGACGGCCAAGAAGCTCCGTGCTGAGGCTGCTTCTCTGCTCTGTGTCTTGCAGAGGGGGCGGTGCTTCTCTCTGCACACAGACAAGCCCTCCTTCTCTTGCTGTCTGTTTCCTGCCCCAGTTTTCAGCAGCATGGGGGATCGGAGCATGCCCCCCATGTGAAAGTGTGTGACTTATGATTATGATTGTGTGTGTGTTGTGTCTGTTTTGGTTGTGATTGAGTGTGTGTTGTCTGTGATTGAGTGTGTGTGTTTTGTCTGTGTGTGTTGTGATTGAGTGTGTGTGTTGTGTTAGTTGTGATAGTGTGTGTTGTGTTTGTGTGGGTGTTGTGATTGAGTGTGTGTGGGTGTTGTGATTGAGTATGTGTATGTGTTGTGTTTCTGTTGGTTGTTATTGTGTGTGTTGTGTGTGTTGTGATTGAGTGTGTGTGTTATCTGTGTTGGTTGTGATTGCGCTGGTTGTGATTATGTGTGTTGGGATTGAGAATGTGTGTTGTGATTGAGTATGTGTGTGTGTTGTGATTGAATGCAGTGGTGCGCAAACTGGGGGGACAAGGGGGCACAATATTATTTAGGGGGGCGCAGGTGGTGTGCGGCGAAACCTGGGTGCCCGGGCTGGCAGACGCTGTGCGCAGGAGGGCGGAAAAGCTGTGCAACAAACTTGTAATATATGATTCACCTGGTCTCAAAAACAAAGTCAGCTGTGAGTCAGAACAAGTTTTCCTGTGCAGTGTATAGACCCCTTGTGTCCTCTGTGCCTTTAAGTATGTGTATGTGTGTATATATACTGTATGTATATATAATACCCATGCCCAACTTCTTATGTACTGTAGCTTTCACTGTTCCAAAAAAAGGCACCTAATAAAAATATTAACAATGCCGAAAAATAGGTGTCACATTACATGTTAAAGCTGGGAGGTATGTCTTGTAAATATCAGTGTAATCAATTAAAAATTTATAAAATACAAATTATTGTGATAGAATGCCTTCCAAAGTATCTTTCATGGGGATTTTCCAGGCATCAGTTCACTGTATTTGATTGACAAGTATGCAACAGCTGCCCTATGTTATAATTTAAATCAGTGTTTTTCAACCAGGGTTCCTGGGAACCCTCGGGTTCCCCGGGCATCCCTTAAGGCTGGGGTGAACAAACTTTTTTGTCTGCACCCCCCTGCTTGCTCTCTCTCGCTGCTCACGCCCCCTTATCTTTTCTCCGGCGTTTTCTGACATCATGACGTCATGTGACCCTGTGGCATCATTTGAGGCTGCGTTGCCATGGCGATGCATCACCAGAAGCCGCAGGAGACAAGGTAAGGGAACTTACAGAGGCCTCACACGCTGCCCCAGCATTTCGATGTTGTGGGGAAGAGTGCGGGGCCTCTGTAAGCGCCGCGCCGTTCCAGAAGATTTTGCATCCACCCATTTGCTCACCCCTGCCTTAAGGGTTCCCGGGAATTTTCTGGTTATTTGAACATTGTATCAAATAAAGAAGAATTTACAATGCATCTGATCACAGCCGCGCTATTAAAGATGGTTGGTGGTTCTTCAGAATTTCACTTAGGTTTCCTTAACCAAAAAAAAGGTTGGAAAACACTGATTTAAATGTAATAATGTATGCCAACCTTTGGCGTGTACTACATATCTCTTGGGCTTTTAGTACACAGCACAAGTGTATGCCTCATTGATGGCATGTTGGTAATAAAGAAAGCAGCTTTTGTAGCTAGGAGATACATATATATGACATTATTTCCCCTTCACACAGCTCCCCATTGATTTGACTGTGTTACACAAATGTGAGTATTGTGCACATAAGAGTAATGTACATTAAATAGAGGTGTGCAGAAGGGTACAGCCTTTCATTCAGTAGGCTGAGAGCCTCTTACTACGGTATTATTTATTATTCGCTTTCACAGTTTGTCTCACAACTAACCGTAGTGCACTTACTATGTGATAATAAGTATTTCTCAGAATTGTAACCCTTTTTTTGACATTTCAGAGTAATACATTTGTAACACCTCTGTCAAGCTAAGGGGTTAAAGCATGGAATGCCTAAAAGAGTTTGTGAAATACAGTATTTGGGGAAAAAAATGTATATGTATGTTCAGTGGAGAGAATCCGATAAAGGTGTCTATAGAATTAAGAACTCACTAATTGAGAAACATGGTGCATAAAAAGACTGAATTCAGACAATGTGCATAATTCCAATATCTGGTGAATATAAATAAATATTAAAGTAATACAAATACAAATACGCCCAGGGGCGTAGCTAAAGCCCGGGGGTCCGCTCTCCCCCCACCCCTGTAGAGACAGGCGGGGGGGGGGGGAGGGAGATTGTATGCGGCGGCAGGCCTCCGGCGTTAAAGGATAAGCCGGTAGAAGTATCAGCACTTGTTACAGAGGCAGTAACAAGTGGCAATCACGCATGCAAAAAATACACCCATTGCTAAATAGGGCCCCAAATCTTATAATGACAGAACTACGTGGTCTGTAGGAAGCAGGATGTAAATATTTATAATCATTAGTCAAAAGTTAACCTTTATGCAGTGTTAGATTTCCTATGAGGCCCGGGCCTAGGGCGGGAAAAATTGCCGCTCCCATATGCATTTGCCCCACTCTCTGGCCTATCGGACATAATGGAAATGCATTTTCCTGTGTCAGCCTCCTTTCTGCCGCCCTCCTGCTCATTTGGAATCTCAGCGTCAAATGACTCAGCGGACGTCACGAACCTGGCGTCACACTGCTTCAGGTTTTCCATGGCCGCGTTTCCATGACAACGCGCTTCCGTGTGATGCCACGTTTGTCGCAGGGATGCCAAATGAGCAGGAGGGCGGCAGAAAGGAGCCGGCCACACAGGCAATTGCCTCGGGTCGACGGATTTTGAAATCCGCCGCTGCCTTTATGGACAATATAGTAATGGCTCAGTTTTAATGCAACCCACAACACTATTTAACTATGCGAAGAGAGGAAATAACAATGTTCATACAGTACATACAGTGTGTTCATATCCCTGCATGTGAATGGAGAGAATGAGAATTCTGGAAAATACTGCAGAACATATATAAACTATATTATCAAATACACACATTTTGTCTGTATGATTTCCCTCCTTGGTTCATCTTTTCTAACATTCAGACTGATAAAAGTTTTGATGCAAAATTTAGACAGGGGGAAAAAAGGCTAATGTAACCATACCTCGTCTTAGCTTTGATTTGTTGCCGGAACCAAATCCTTCACTAGTATCTGAAAAGATTTGAAAAGTATTATAAAGATTGCATGTTAAACAAAGACATCCAGAACTTCATGTAACAGGTACTGTATGTAACTGGTCTTGGGATAAACGAAGATGATGTGCTAAGTTGAAGATGCTGCTATTTAAACCTTTTTGCTGCTCAACACATTGGCCTAGATTCACTGAAGGTCGATACAGCTGCTGTTATATGATGGCATTATTAAAAATGGGATTGCAGAGCTATTTTGTAGAATTACAGATGTAGATCACATTTTATAGCACCAGCTGGCGTGTTGCAGCAGGACATACACAAAGCGCCTTCCCATAGCCATCGGCGGGGGGGTCTCCTGACTAGGGGGCTGGCATCACTTTCGCTGGTCCGCCCCCACACCTTTTCCCGGGGCCTACTTAAGCCCCTGCTGGCGGGCAGCGCGGCTTGTTCGCTGCCCGCCAGACAATTTGCAGGCGGTGAGAGTTCAAAACGGCCACCCGCAGTGTGGGGCAGCAGCGTGTTTGCAGCGTGTTTGCAGCATGTTTGCAGCGTGTTTGCAGCCAGCAGCCCCAGGGTCAGTGCAGGCCCTGGATCCGGCGACATACAGCGCAGCGGAAAAAGCGAGTTTCACAGCAACGATAACAGGTATGCTGAGGGCTTTCGAGCCTCAGGCATCGGTCTCTTTCACGACCTCCGTAGGGATGGCGGCAGGAATGGGAACCACTAGCGTAGTGTTAGGGGCTGCGGCAGCATGAGGGGCGCACAGCGCAGTCACGGGGACCCCCTCCCATATAGGGGTAGGGCCAATCGCACAAAGTGCGGCTAGTTGTGCCGGGGCAGCAGCGCCGGAACACACCAGAGCCCCGGCAGTCATCAAATCAGTCTCCATCTTGGAATTCTTTTTTTGAAGTGATAAAAAAAAACATTATCAATACCAAATGTTACATTTATTATTTTGCAATTTGTACTATATTTTCTGATTCAAGGAAATGAAATATTTAAAATGAAAATAAATTGTAACCATGGCAACACGCAACACCGTACAGCACCAACCTGTAGATTTACTTTGACACGCAGTGATAATTACTCACTGCGCAATAGGTTTTTGATCAGTTTTCCACAGCATCTGCGATGTATCCACGATGTCAGTATAACGGGCTTCTTAATAATGATTTGTTTTGTGTGTTTTTCAACTTTCAGCTTTCGGACCGTATATTGCGAATGAGTTTGTTACGTGGAAGTGTTTTGCAGTTTGGGCTATTATATTAATCGGGTTTATTTTAAAGTCGCAATAATGTGAGGATTGAAGTATTCAGTATTTACATTTTATTTTTGTTTCAGGACAGTGATTGATCATTGTTGCCGGCGCCTCGACTGTCAGCGGAAACTCGTCTTATTTACGGGGTCATATAATACCCCACAATAGTTTGAAAATTAAATTGGCCGTTTTAACTGAAGTTTCAGAATACTAGGACAATATGCCAAAATCCACAAATCAATTTAGTTTCAAATTTCCGTGTTTCATTCTGGTATGAATCTTTGTCCCATTAGGTTTAGTGGCTCATACCACAACGTGGTAATAATATAATATAGCGTTTTCCTAGTTCATTCACAAAGCTCTACACTTTTTTTTTTTTTTAAACAAAACAAAAATTGTAAAAAAAAGTCTGCCTTTTTTATACTGAAGCATACTGTAACTACTGTATTTAACCTTCTTTTAAAACAAATGTCACATAGCTTTTCCTCTGTGCCAGTACTTTTTAACACAATGAAGCTTCTATTCAGTAAGCTGCAAATGTATCTCCACCTCAGTTGAAAGGAGCAGTCCCATATTGCCCCCCCCCCCCTTTTTAATACATGCAAGAGATGTCAAGCGGGGGGTCTCCATAACTCAACCACATTTATTTCAGCTCTGGCGACCCCCTTCACCTCGAGATACTGACAGGAGAAGGTGCCGCCGGTAGCTCATGGAGTTCTAAATCCTCTGTGTCATGTGGGCCAATCGGAAGGTTGAAAAAAGGCATATGTCCATCAAGTTCAACCTATGCTAAATTTAGACGACAGATACTTACCCTATATTTATATTGATCCAGAAGAAGGTAAACAAAACCCCAGTAAAACATCATCCAATGATATCGCATAAAGGGAAGAATAAGTTCCTTCCTGACTCCAATATTGGCAATCAGATCTCTCCTTGGATTAACACCCTTCCCATGTGTACTTATTTGGTAGATCCCTGTATTCAGTACCTTTCCTTTCTAAAAAAAGATGTTCAACCTTTATTTGAAGAGATCTATTGTATCTGCTATCAGTCTCCATTGGTGATTAATTCTAAAATGTAACTGGTCTTACTGTAAAGAACCCTTTCCTTTGTTGCAGGTAAAATCTCCATTCCTCCAATTTTAAGGGCTGTCCCTGTGTTATTTCTACTGCCCTTGGGATGAATAGTTATTTTGAATGCTTCTTATAGTGACCCTGAATATATTTGTATATAGTTATCATATCCCCTCTTATACTCCTCTTTTCTAATGAAAACAAATCTAAATTACCTAGCTTCTCCTCAT